>NC_081762.1:23125517-23425517 GCF_963082965.1 Carassius carassius
GGGAACATTACATGATGCATCGGTGGCTCATTCTTCGGTTGTTTCCATTTCTGTCCTCTCAAATCTGTGCTGAAATCACCCTTATGCCTCGGTTTTATTTTCAGTTGTGCTATGCAGTGGCCGTTTGGGTTTTAATTTGGTTTCTTTTTGTTCTGCCAGCATATTTATGGGGTTGTGTCTCTCATAAATGATCAGATTAGACAGCTGTGGTACGCACTGGGGGAGAGAGTGGTGTTGAGCACTGTTTCTTTATGAGTTTACAGAAAAATATGAACAGCACTTTTCCAGTGTAACTTCTTTATGTCTCTTCAAGGATCAATGAACACTAACAGATATGGCACACATGAAGTCGCTCTTTGACTGCACTTCTCTTCAACGTTACCAATTCACTGGCAGTTCATTAGACGGAAATAGACTTCTATCAGAATACCTGTCAAATTGAGTCACACTTTTAATTGAATTCCCTTAAACTACACTGACAATTCAGAAGGCTTTTGCTTTTAACTAAATTATTTAGACAAGTGGCTTTCAAGAACGTCATATAGCTGATGTTCACTTGCATGATGGTGCATTTCAAAATGCCTTCCCTTTAACCCACCAATTTCTTTTCATTTCGACACATTTAGCAAGGTGTTTTTGGGATTGGGAGTGGACACTGAAAAATGAATTACTTTTAGGTCTTCCTTTAGAACTCATTACTACCTTTACAAATGAATGCTCACCGGTTTGGTTTAAAGTTGACAAAGAATGTAGACTGTGATGCCTTTATATGTGTGTTTTATAGTCCTCTGCAAGTGTTAATGCAAGCTGCAGTAATATTGGACACATCTCAACGGCAGACAGCATCTGAGAGTTTCATCAAATTCATAAGGGCCATATTTTATTGATTTTCTTTGTGTGCAAAGATCAAGAGAACATGCAGTTCAACTTGGATTTAAAATTGCTGGATGGAAACAGAACTCTGATAATGAAATCCTGTATGTTTGATGTTTACCTGTATAAATCTGATGTGTAAACTGTACATTGGGAAGAAAGTAAGATTTTTACATGTGCGTGTGTGTGTCTGTGTGTGTCTGTGTGTCATTGCAACCATGTACTGTACAGTGTAGTTTACAACAACATAGATTTAGCACTTTTTGGTTGAGTTATTGATCCATCAAAGTGAAGTTACTGATCACATTCTTCCATCACAGGGCTTTATGAATATGGCTTTCGTTACTCTAGATTATGAACCGCATCGTTGTATTTCCAGAGTGCACTTGGGTTCAAGTGTGTTAAATTGCAGAGTATCAACATTAATTGTATTTTTGGACTTGATCCTGACAGTGTTTTAAATCCCGTTTAACCTTCTCTCTGGTCTCGTTTGATTAAGAGACTATATGCCTCTACATTACAGTTGCATTTCTGATCACTGTGCTCATTCAGAAGTATTCAGTACTCGCCCATGATCTCAAGGGAATAGTTTGTGAGACATCCATTGTCTTTAGTAGTCTATCAGTCCTTATCAGTCTCAAACGTCTATAATTCTGATGAAAACCACATTGAGACTATTGCTCATGATCTAGGTATTGTTTGTTTTTTTGATGATTGAGGTGTCATTTAATACATTTGAAAAGACATTTCAACCACTGTAACTGATGGTTTCTTGATAAAATCACGTTTAATAAATTCTACCAATAAAATGCAACTTGTCCCGCTTCTTACTTATGGAAATGCTATTAATAGGGCTGAAACACACATAGACAAAATTAGATCCAAGTTGGTTTAAATGGTTCTGTGGTTTACGCTGATCAGCCACAACCACTGACAAGTTAAGTGAATAACATTGATTTTATCGTTACAATGGCACCTGTCAGAGCACCTCTAAAATGGCATGTCTTCTGGGTTTGTTTCCCCCAGAGGCTTGCCATTTTGATTAGTAGGCCTACCTACCAAAAGTGGTGCAAAGAAGGACAACTTGACCCCTGTCCGTCACTGAAAGTGGCTACAATGTCGTATTGTGTGTGTCAGAAATGGACCTTGGAGAATAAAAGAAGGTTACCTGGTCTGATAGGTCACTTTCTTTTATATCAGGTGAATGGCTAGGTGCATGTGTGTTGTTTACATGGGCAAATGCTTGCAGCAGGAGGACGAAGGCAGGCTAGCGGATGTGTGTGCAATGTTCTGTTGGGAAACCTTGGGTCCTGCATTCATGTGGATGTTACTTTGACACGTACCCCCTACCTAAAGATCATTGCAGAACACATAGATCTCTTTATGGCAATGGTGTTTGTACCCTGAAGGCAGTGGATAATGCACCTGCCACACTGCAAAAAAAAAAAAAAAAAAAAACATCCAGGAGAGTTCGAATGGCCTCCAAATCTCCCAGATTTCAATTCGACTTGGCATCTATAAGAAGTGCTGGACCCAAGTCCAATCCCACGTCATAACTTGTAGTATATTCTGCTAATGTCTTGGTGCCAGACAGCCAGAGCCCACAGGACATGTTCAGAGCTCTTGTCAAGTCCATGCCTCAATGCATCAGAGCTGTTTTGGCTGCATGAGAAGAACCTACTAAATATTAGGCAGGTGGTTTTAATGTTGTGGCTGATCAGTGTAGGTCTAGTCTTCAATCAAACGGTGTTGTTTCATGTAATAACATAAGTGTAATCAATTATATCAACTATTATATTAACATGTTGTGAGATTCCAGGCCTTTGTGAGGGCAAACAGTAGGCTAAGCGTATTCGAGTTACAATATTTTCAGTTTCGGATTTGATCTAGTTTTAAATTATTTGTTAACCGCCAAAGCACTAGGAAATGACTGTTACAATGAATACGAGAGTCAGTAGGCCTTACTTGAGTTGGGGGTTCGGCATGTTTAATCTTTTTCATGTTATATTCACTTTATTATTTATTTATTTATGTCTCTGTGTCGGTTTGCAAATTATTTATTTTATTGGAGGTCCATCCTGAATTCATAGCGCCTCCACGTGGTTATCTACTGGATGCCAATTATCATGTAAAAAAATAATAATAATAATAATGGTTATTATTATTATTTAATAATATAATATTAATGGGTTTTTGACACTAAAGACTTTTAAACTCAATTTATATTTAAAATTACAAAATCTATAAATGATCAAACTAAGGAATGAAATGCAAACGAACAAAGATTTTCTCCATTACTGATTTTAAGTAAGCCTCATGTGGAGTCATAATTTATCGATGGTAACATTATATGTTTTTGTGGAAGAATCAGTCCGCATCATTTCATTTTTTTTAATAACTGCGTTTAACAAGAAACTGTTTTGAGTAAACAAACAGGCGAGTGGCGCTTGAGAACTAGATGTTATTCAGGCGGGACTTTTATTTTGAAAATCATCTTTCAGATTCTAAATTTCCTGTTAACTTTTCTTACTTCATTTCACTCTACGAATTTTTGCTGTAATTGTTTAAAAACACAAGGAGCAGCACAAGAGAAAATGTTTTGTAGGAATGACCGAGATCAGACACACAGAGACAGCAGACTAATGTGAACAGATCGGTGCAAAGAGTGTTTTGGTTTGGTGTTTGCGCTCGTGCAGTGATGTGGAGCTGGACTGATCTCTAGACATCATAAATGTAATAAGTTCGTATTGTTTTATTTTAGGATTACTGATTTCTCCTCACCAAATCACTCAAGTAAGTTCATGTTTATCATATAAGTGAAGTGTTTGTATTGTATTGAGGGCAGTGTGTGAAACAAAAGACGCTACAGTGCGAGCTAGCGTTACTTTAGCTCAACACTGATGTAAACAAGCCTTGATAACGATCACACACAACTCCTGTAATGGACCCTTGTGCCTCTCATCTCTTCTAACTGTGAATTTATGTCGGTATGAGAATATTCATGGACATTGTTTCTGTGTTTTCGTATATATGTCATTTCCATAAATAAAAATAACTGAAAGATTGTAACTGTTCAGAAATCCTTTAAATTATGAAGAATAACAAACTCTCTCTCTCTCTCTCTCTCTCTCTCTCTATATATATATATATATATATATATATATATATATATATATATATATATATATATATATATATATATATATTTATTTATTTATATAAAATCTTTTTTGTATGTTTTTTTTATTTTTTAGCTGTAGTAGAAACATGGATGTGGTGAGTTTCCGTTTGCCTGCTCATGGAGACACCGCCCTGAGTAACATGAACTTCCTGCGGACACAGCAGCACTTCTGTGACGTCACCATCGTGGCGGGAGGCAGGCGCATGTTCAGGGGTCACAAGGTCGTGTTGGCTGCTTGCTCTGCGTTTCTCAGGGACCAGTTTCTCCTGAACCCCTCAGCAGAGCTACAGGTGAGGGGCTTCTCGTGCCGTCAGAAGCAAACCATTTGATGAAATCTAATAAAATAGTGTCACAAACTCCCTGAAGAAATAACACTAAACTTTTCATTTGTTATTATCTCTGTGAAGTGATTTCAGATTATCATATCCTAAAATGTGTTAAAATAATAAATTGTAGTGGTTCATAAACTAGACTTTATGCATACATTGAAAAAGACAGACAGTTTATTGTACAATGTAGTTGTGCATTCCAAGCAAGTCTGGAATTCCATTCTTTCTGTCCACCATCCATTTAAGGAAACACTCAATTTTGAAAATAAAATGTCCTGAAAGACTTTGGTTCAGTAGACCCTTTTAGGGCCGACGTTACAATTATGTCACAGCGCTAGCTGGAGGCGGCCCATTTAAACCAGCACAGGCTCTGCTACATAAAGAGGTTAAGATATCGTCTTGTTGTGATGTTGGGTGCCAGAATCGACGTAAATACATGCTCCAATTAGAAATTTTATTGTATACCAGCTGCCACTGCCAGACAAAAAACTGACAGCAGCTGTGGTTAAATGAGATCAAACAAGCCGACTGGACAGAAACTATCAAATGCTTGCACTTCTTATCAGAAAAAGTTGAATAAAGTATTGTCTTGTATTGTTTATATGGATAATGGTTTATTACATGCATCTAAAGATTTCTTATGCATCTCACGACTATGTCATGTATGAAATAATTAAAGTTTGTATAGTGCTTTTCACGATACAAATCGTTGCAAAGCAGCTTTACAGAAAATGTTGTCAATTGTTGTTCATTGTCAATCAATTGAAAAAAATAAATTAAAGACTTAATCAAACTAACGATTTACACTTTTAACAGCAATTATTATATGTTGCAATCAAACTTTTATAGCAAAATGTGTTAGTTCTGTGTGTTGTTTCAGGGTTAGCATCATCTGAGGTCCTCTGAGAGGTCGGCATCGTCTCTTCTCAGGTGTTCTGGATCCAGACTGAAGCTCGTGGCAGAAACAGAAACGAATAGAGACATAATTAGCATAGCTGCTGTTCCAACCAAGTATAATTGATTTAACTCAAGCTAAAGAATAGAAGTGCATTTGATCAGATATAACTGCAAGATTATGAGATGCATTATTTGAATGCTTGGCCAAAGAGATGCATAACAATAACTTTATTAAAAAAAAATTTTTTTGTATTTTGGACAAGTTCACATAGCTGTAAAAACTAAATGTATAGATCTAAAAAAAAGTAGATAGACAGGTCGTGGCCTAGTGTTTAGAGAGTTTGACTCCTAACCCTAAAGTTCTGGGTTCGAGTCTTGGGCCGGAAATACCACAACTGAGGTGCCCTTGAGCAAGGCACCGAACCCTGCTGCTCTGGGTGTGTGTGTGTGGGTGTGTGTGTGTTCACTGCTGTGTGTGTGCACTTTGGATGGGTTAAATGCAGAGCACGAATTCTGAGTATGGGTCATAATACTTGGCTGTATGTCACATCAGGTTAGGTTGTAGATATAACCGTAATTTTACGAAACTATGAGAATATTTTTTTGTGCACAAAGAAAACAAAAATAAAGACTTTAACAATTCTTCTCCTCCTTGTCCCATTCTCCGTCATTATGGAGAGGACCACAACGCTGCTGACGAAGAACATGCATGTGCTGTGCCTTGTTTATGAACAGAGGAATTTACACTATGTGGTGCTTTTAGAAAATAAAGAAAACAAATATGATCATTTTGAATCAAAATGTCCTAACTCCGTCTTCCTGTGAAGCAACAGACTTCTCTCTGATGACATATGTTGGACCTCTCCAATCATTTTGTTTACTTAAACTCTGCCCCTTTGTTACGATCGAGTGAAAGCTCATATTTAGATTTGCCTCTATCCAATCAGCAATCAGTGAATAAAGCCAAGGCCCCACCCTTAGTTTGTTCTTTTCCTTCTTTCTTCAATAATCAGTTCAGCACAACACGGAAGATCTGTTGCTACTTCCATTTCACTGCACCTTTAATTTGGAAAACCATTTGTTGGCTTCGATTGTCAACAAATACTTTGTCTATCCAGCAGGTGTCGATGTTGCACAGCTCAGCGGTGGTGTTTGAGCTCCTCCAGTCCTGTTACACAGGGATGCTGCAGTTCAGTGCCAAAGAGATCGTGAACTACCTGACTGCAGCCAGCTACCTGCAGATGGAGCATGTGGTGGAGAAATGCAGAGGAGCCCTGAGTCAGTACATGCAGCCCCGCAGTCGCAGCCCCATTGTGAGTATCCAAGCCTCAAACACTTGTCAAACATGTGCAGTGATGTCACAATCATGTTGCATTGTGGTCTATGGAGTTGCCGGAAATGTGCAAATGAAGTAGACTAACTCCCTCGGTCAAAACCGCGGGGAAGTGCTTGGGGAAGTTTGCGAATGTGTGCCTAAATGCTAAGTGGAATGCAGACGTTGTAACCCTTTGATCCTGATTATCTTGTTCAGGTGTGTTTGATTTAGAGTTTTCTGCAAAACATTGCAGAACTGTAGGGGACCAAGGCTGGCCACCCCTGGTCTCAGCAGTTTGGGTGGAGGTTGACAGCTCATTCAACTAAAGAAGAGCAAGGAGGGTGAAGGTTTGGGAAAGCAACTTTGTGCCTCATTAGCTATGATTCCAACACCCTCTTTCTGTGCAAATTCGGAAGTATCGCATCAGAAACTAATGATGGAAATGCCATATTTTGAAAAGAAATCCCTTAATTCTCAAAAACCTTTTTATGCTCGCTTGGAGGGCTTTTGACTTTGAGTGTTCAAAAAAGTAATGTAACTTTGTGCTATGGGAAGGCATAAGTGACTAACCAGCGGACAGATTTTGTTGAACAGCATCTGAAATGTTATGGTCATTCTGAAGTGCCCGAGCAAAGACAAGACCGATAATTGTCTCCCTGAATGGACTACCATGACTGCATTCTAGGGGTTGCACCGACTAATCGATTAGTCGACTACAATGCCCTGCCATGACGCTTTAAGCTTGACATCGACTAGTCGCAGGTCCTATAGAGGGCGCAGCAGGATAAATCTTTGAAGGACTTCTTCATTTACGCTCCATTTCCAAACAGTTAAAATAGCAAATACATACATACTATGAAAGCACTCCACATGCATGTGTGATTTTATTACTGGATGCTCGAAATTGAATGGCAGAATGCACATTCTAAACCGCTTATTGTACAGGTAAGTACATCGCTGTTCTAATCTAATGCGCTGCTGCACTGTAACACACACACATATACTACAGACAGTAGTTCGTACATCACGCGCAGATCGCTCGCGCACAGAAGCATTCAGCGCGGAAATGTACTGTCGACGCTGTTCTGTGATTTCTCAACAAAATAGCTTAGAAACTGAAAAGTTCTATAATTTATTTCTTAATAACTAAATCCCACAGCTTCACTAGTAGAGAGACTCTGCAAGGTAGAGTAAATTCACACACACAATCGCTCTCACTAATGCATTCATTTGAATGTAATCTGTACTGTGTGCTACTTTATCTGCATCTGATTTAGAATGAGCAGAAATCTGTGAGAAATAACACGACCCAAAGACAAAAGAACTGATAAAAATGAGCTGTTATAGAAGCAATAACCATGTGGGCAGCGCTGTGTCATATGCCATAGCTGTGCACAAGGTTTTTTTTTTTTTACAGCTCCAAGCTTATGTTCATTAATGACTTCATCAGCGACTAGTCGACTTCTACGCGACTTTCATCACATAAAAGTCAACTTTAAAAAATCGCTAGTCGTTCAACCCCTACTGCATTCCCAAACAGCTGATTTTGACCTCCACAAGCATATTCTCTCTGACTCGTTGGATGGAAACTGTGCATATTCCTAAAACTTTTGTGATATTCCAATTTTGCTCACAAGTTAAATTCGCAACTTAGGATGGAAACCTGGCTAATTTGAAGCAACAACAAGGTATACGCTTGTATGTGTGGATTGATGCAGGGAAGTGCAGTTCAAGTGGCAGGCCAGAAAGCCAGCATCAAAGCCTTATAATTTGATTCTAGTCACAGCTGGGAGCTAGTGCACTGAGATCAGGAGTCCTCTTAGGCTGATTATCATTGTAGATTATCTTCAAAGGCCCACTACAGCTACTGTTCTCTCTAGACCCTTTCACACTGCTATTCTGGCAAATACACGGGTAATGTGTCCCGGCAATTGTTCCCGGGTCGCTAGATTTTGCCCCTTTCCCACTGCCAGTGATTACCTGGAATATGTGCGTGCGTTCACACACAACACGTAAAGACATGTGACATCAGGGCGTGACGTGTAATGTACGATTTGAAAACGCTAGGCACGTTAACTTTCACTTAAGCTGGCAAACGATCTCAGCATCAGCGTGGATAGTGAGGAGATAACTGATCTCTCTTCATTACAGTTTTTTTTTTTTTTGTCACGATGATTGATCTGCCTTCAAAATACCCGGTAAAAGAGACGATAACATGCGTCATCACTGCGACACACCCTTTACAGCATTAGTTCTGGCTTTTGTTCACACAGCGCTCGTTCTGGGACTGAACCCAACATTGTTACTAGGTCCCCGACCCGGGATCAATCAATGTTTGCGTTCACACAGAAGGCGACCCGGCAAATTTCTGGGTCCAACGTGCAGTGTGAAAGGGGCTTCTGACAGACAGAATGCTTTTTAAAAATCTTAACGAAGCACAATATCATGCTCCAAAAAAGACTAGTAGACAACACTGTAAAACTCCATAAAAGGGGTCCATGTGACTAGAGATTTGCATTTCAAATTGTCTCCAATTGTCACAAAAGCAATTATATTGTTTTGTGACTATGGCTCTTTTGGTATTTGTTGGGGTTTGACAGCCTATGCTGATTAATTAATTTTAGTAAAATTATGCATTGTTTTTCCTTCTCTCTCTGTTTCTCCCATTAAATGTCCAGACTGTGAAATCAGAAGACCCTCAGTCTATGCTAGTGATTGTCAGTGGAAGTACCCATTCATTGGGATCCATTTCGTCCCCTTCGGATACGGCGTCACTGCATCCTCACAGTTCAGGAAAGGAGCTCCAGGCTGCTGATGCAGAACTCTCCAACATCTCTCACAAAGATGACAGAGATTTGACCATACGCCATGTAAATATCTCTCGGATTTGCTGCATATGCTAACAGTGCCAAAAGATGTAACGTTAATTATTATTAGCATTCAAACTCTCAAGCGAACCGTTTTTGCACCTGAAGTTTATAAAAGGACACCATTCAAATATTTCATTTTGGTATCACAATTGTAAGTTTTGAGACAAGGGAGAAGGGTCTGAATTTGTGAAATGAGCATCTTGAATAGCTATATTAAAAACTGCAAAAAGATGTGATATTTGCCAGCAAAATAAAACATGGTTGCTATATTACTGCATATTGCTGGCGGTCCTAAATCAAAGATGGTCACATCAGCACTTATTTTGTAGTGATAGTTTGCTCAGTTGTGGTTTACTATTACTAATTTATGTTTTCACCCTAACAGGTTAAAGGATCAGATGCATCTGGTCATTTCGAGGGAGAGGACGGGCCTGAGAGTGATGTCTTTCAGGTGCAGATCAATGATGAACATCAAGACCCAGAGAAGACCTCTGGTGCTGAGGAGGAAGACAGAGAAGCTGTTGTTATGTTGGATGATCACGGTCAGCTGGACGCAGGTATAGAGGAGCCCAATATGGAAGGGCGAGCCAAAGGTAACGGCATCAGAGGAGCGGGTCGCATGTGGAGACGACGGCACGGAGAGCAAAGGGGAGGCAGAGGAAGAGGCTTCAAACACAGGAAGCGGTACACTTTCAAAGATCGCAAGCTCATGGGTAACTATCAGGAGGCTTGGCGGTTCCCAACCCCTGATGAGATAATGGGCAATTTTGGAGCAGACTTTGGGGCTGATTACCTGTCCAATCAGCATCTCACAGACGGTACCGTCAGCATTGAGTACAGGCCTGGAGAGGGACACGGAGAAGAGATTGGCTCTGATGGAGGTCCTGCACACTTTGGTGTGGAAGCTTCCAGCGGGGAACAGGGAATGGGAGTCGGGACACATACAAATGAACATGGAGCTGCTGACGAGTCTGTGGCAGTGGTGGGATCCACATCCTGCGTAGCTGGACCAGTGGTGTGTGAGCAGTGCGGATTAGCATTTTCCTCAACTCAGGATTTAGCCATGCATTCCCTGTCAACACACCGGCTGTACGTGTGTCCATGCTGCGGGAAGCACTTCAGCCACTCCAGTAACCTCAATCGCCACATGATCGTCCACCGTGGAGTATCCAAGCTCCACTGCTGCCCCCTGTGCCACAAGACCTTCACTCAAAAGTCAACACTGTGCGACCACATGAACCTGCACAGTGGAGAGCGCCCACATGTGTGCGCGTACTGCCACGTCAGCTTTGCCCACAAGCCTGCTCTACGCCGTCACCTGAAGGAGCAACACGGAAGAACCACGGCCCAAAATTATCTGGAAATGCAGCGAAACAATGAGAGTGGTGCTGGGGACGGTGTTTAGATCACATTTTAATTGGGTTAATGAAATCAGAATTAACACTATTTACTTTCTTAATACACATTTCTAGGTTTATTGTGCACAATTTATCAGTGCACATTAGGTAAAAATGTATGTCTTTGTAATCAGTATGTAATAACTGTATTGTTGCTTCAAAATGATTCAGAATTGTCAATGTGCGGGCCGAACACTGCCAAAGCATTTGAGCCTGGAGAGAATGAATGGCTTCATACTCTCACAGCAACAGTTCATCCAATATTAAATTTTTTTTATAATTTGTTCACCCTCGTGTCATTTCAAACATCTAAGACTCTTTTTTTTTTCTGTGCAACACAGCAAGATATGAAGAGTTCGTTAGCAAAAATTGATAAACGCCACTTGCTGTGCATTATTGTCCACCTGAAACCTAAACACATTTTGTCTGTACAACAGTATTGTCCACTTTCAAGGCATTGCAAGTTCATGTTTTACTACAGAAGCCGACAAGCACCCTTGTCGTTTGTGAATAGAAGACGATAAGTCCATTTTAGCAAATAAGCGCACTGTATTCATGTCAGGTGATAAGGCAGTAGGTCAGTCATGTTGAAAAGACACACTAGCTGAGAGGAGTTTCGTCAAAACTGACTAAATGTAATCGAGGATGGATGATTTTGACAAACTTGATGAACGTGATCTCTTCTTCGGTGCAAGGAAAATAAAAGCTGAAACGTTTTCATGATACCTTGCAAAAGCAGCACGTTACAATGGTGAGGGAAAAGCTCGGTGTATTACGTATAATATAATACCATCCATACATTTATGATCACAACAACGTTTGTCAGGCATCTACATTTTTGTTTAACTGAAACATGAAATGTGGAGTTATCTGCTTTCGCTGAGAAACAAACTTTTAACATATATATATATATATATAAACAATTTTCAAATGAACTCTTCATATTTTGTCTGAATTTTTCATTCAAGTCAGTATGCACTTTTTTTTTTTACCCGTTACTTAACCATTTAATTCCATACCAATCTGGCCAAGCCGGTTTATATATGGTTTATTTTCCACTGTGGGCCTGACAATAGAGCTCCCATTACAAATGTGTCAGTCATTGGCTTGGTAATGCAACTGTTTACATGCGGTACAAGATGGAAATCGGCCTTGTTGTGAAGGATGATCACATATTTCCTTTTCTTCACTCAAATAGTGTGCTTGGCCAGCTGCAAAGAGAAACTAGCAGCCAGATCGCCTGAGCGGCCATCCATCACTACACTCATTCTACCAACACAGTTCGGCTCAAATGGAAGTCTAACTGTAACCATTCCTTACTGTTAGACCCATTCGACCGGACAGTGGAAAAGCGGTTAATGATGTTTAAACCTCAACGTTCTTTAAAACCTCTTCATTTGTAAAGATGACAGAATTTCCCTGTTTCTACCACACAAGAGCACAAATACTACAGTTTTCTGTTGTAGTAAGAACATGTTTGTCATTTTTGTTGTAGTGCAACTTTAGTGTCCGTATGTTATTAAGTCAACAAAGCTTATTAAAAAGATTTTGTCCCAACTGTAGTTTTCTTGCTGTGAATTAGCATTACATTGCAACTGAAAACACAAACAAGCAATTTGGTCAAAAAATACACATAACAGGATAGTCAGGAAACTGTAATAAAAAGAAATTAATAAATAACGCCCTCACAAAAATGACTGAATCCCGACAATAATTCCTTTAATGGCTTAGATTGATAGATTTGATAATGTTACTGTTTTAAAAGGGTGTGTCTCTGAATTTGTTTGTGGCTGATGCAAAATATGCTAAATGCAGGGCCAGGCTGGAGCACTGCCTCAAAACAGGATGGCTGCAAATTACCAAAATGTGTGATAAAAATAATTTTAAAACTACAGTAAAATCTATTATACACTACTAAGATGTATGTTGTTGTTACCTTCGTGAGCTATTTGTGTCTGATCAAACACTTACATTTAATTTATTCACTATCATGTAAGTTTTCTAACTTTAATAAAAATCAATTAATTTTGATGTTACGTTATGAAGCACATTTTTAGGTTAACTTTTTTTTTCAGTGTAGATGCATAAAGTAAAAATACCGGTAAATCCCATAGATACAGACGGTTGGTCTGGGAACGCCCCCGGGAACGCCCCGTCACCTGATGTAAATTTAGCCCGTGGGGGAAAACATTGCCTTGGCGCCAATTGAAATACACGGGACAATCACGCCGAAGAGTTGCTGTGTCGTTTTCTGTACCTCCAATAAACTAACAAATTATGAATTGAAGTTCTACATCCTTCCTAATAAACATACAGAACCGGAAAGGATGACAAAATGGCTACAAGCAATAAGATGTGAGGATGGTCAAGGGAAGTTGTGGAATCCCAAGACTAAGCATGTGTATGTGTGCAGTCGGCATTCATCACAGGCAGGTTATATTAACATCGTGTTCATTATTAACGTTATTAAAACTGTGTAAGGTTGTTTCAGAAAGTGGCATGCATATATAATTAGCCTTATCATTCTACCTGAAGCAAAACTATGTAATGTTAGCCTAGTGTCGAACATAAACCCACTTAAAAAAGCGTGTGGACACGTAACAACTTAGTTTTGTGTCAGAACTTTTACACTTTCGTTCATAAATTCACCCTGTCTGTGTTTGCGAAACGATTGAATCGCGGAATCCAGTCAAAAATAGAACTTGCTGTATAAAGCAGAACGTCAAGGATTTTGGCTATTTTTGAATGAATACATCTACATTAGGGCTGTAAAATATATCAAATATCGATATGGACTAGTGTATATGAATATTAAAGTTAAAAGAGACTAGAATTGTTCTACGTGTCTCTGGGAATGAGTGCTCAATATGTACATTTTTGTCATTCAAATACACACGATGTTCGCAGTGTTTTCCCCCACGCCGACTCCGCCCTCGCCACGCCCCCAGCTATGACTAGATGCCGACTGTATCTATGTTATTTCCTCCTTTGCAATTTCACAAAGGCTAGAGTATCCAACACTAGTCAATAATATTCATCATTGATCCTAACAGCTAATTTTTTTTTTAAACAACTTTCAGGTGAATGCTTTCATTCTGCAGGACCTATTGAATTTAATTTCAACATTCACAGTCGATTTCACAATTCAAAGAAGTTAAAGGTTTAAAGGAATATTAAATCTAATGGTTTTTTTGCAAACTTAATAATCTATGTTGAGATAATTTACTGTCTTCACCTCGATGTTTAAGACTCTCATCTAATTCCAAATCAGTATTTGACTATGAATGGTCAATCACAGCATACAGAAATCAGTTTCCTATTTGCAATAGAAATTTTGTAAATCCTCGTGCTCATCTTCCATGTGTCAACAAACACACCTCAAACTCATTTTCATACAGATGCAGTCGACGCCATCATAGACGTCTGTCAGTTGTGAAAATTACCTCAAAGAGCTTCAGTAAGAATATAAAGTATTATTATCTCTGTGTTTGTCTTGTTGCTAAGCCAAAGTTGTTGTTTTTTCTTGTAATATGCAGGAAAGATTAAAATATGGCACTTTATAATCAAATCAATATGTTATTCTGACGCATTCGTTAACGATCTGTATAAAAAGCTCAACATCTCGGTCCTGATCACGTTGTGTTTGTTTTGTGATAATCAGAGGTAATGACAGGCTGTATATAACACTTATTAAACTACACAGATACTATATTTATTGAATTTCTATACATGCCAGAGTTTTAAGACTGGATGTCCTGTACAGACCACATTCAGGACTTTTCAGAGATCCTAAATATTTGGATGTTTCCACTCCCTCTCCCTGGTCTTCAAAAATGTCTGAAATGAATTTAGTGACACTCTTATGGAAAATGATAATATTTTGTTATTATCATTTAAATCTAGCTAATTTATCTTTGTGTCATTTTTTTTTTTTTTTTTAATTATTTATTTCCCACAATTTCACACATAGCATTTGTTACTACATCATAAATCAACATCTCAGGAAAATGTTACGGGGTTTCAAATCAAAATCTGACTTCCTGTTACGAAACAGGACATTGATTTCATACATGGGACTAAAAGCATGTTTATTTCGCATTTTTGGAGACACAACAAATGCAAAGGGAAGGAAATTATATTTCAATATTCCTATGAAATATTATATATTATTATGAAAATCTTGTCAATTATTACTCCCATTATTACACTTTTTTTATTGCATGTTGCCCCAAAAACAGAATACTATGCAAATTAGATTTAGTTTATAGATACATTGTATTTAATAAGAAAACCCATTTATGGACATTTTCACATTTTGCATAAAGAAAAACGGTATATCTGTTATAACAGTTGAGAATCATCTTTATACAAAATTTGTAAAAAAAAAAAAAATAAAACAAACAAAGAAAAATCCTGAAAACTAAAAATGTACTGGTGATTTAAAAAATACATATTGTTTTTGCCTATGTATGTTTATTCGTGTCAGTCCCAATGTCCTCTACCGAGGACATGGCATAATTTATTCTTTTTTCTTTTTTTTTTGTAATGACATGGAAAAAAAATCGTTAAAACTGTTCTGGGTCTCAGGAGTTTAATACTATGTGTTGTTATTGATCGATATTCTTCGTTCTACTTCGATATATATCGATTTTTGTTTCGGGGCAAAAAGAAGTTTGAAAAAGCTGATTGACGGTATACTGTTAACAAACTTTTCAACACCCCTCGCCGCTGGAGGCGGGGTGTAGATTAATGTAAACGTGTCACAACGCTTGCACTTATGCCCTAAACAAAACAACGATGAAATGAAAAAGTGTAGGCAATCTAGGTGTGAGATGGGCACCAATAGTCAGAATATTATAGACAAAAGAATAATGATTAGCAGCAGTACCAAGTCAAGTATGTTTGCAATACAAAATAACCATAATCAGTTCTTTGTGGGAAGTGTGAATGTCTGTCTCATAGTCTGAAAACTTTAACATGACGTGGAAAAAAAGTGTCAGAAAAAAAGAGTCAGTTTGTTACTTTATTTTATTAGTGTTCATTTATTTTATTAAAATATATATATTGTTACACCTTTTTAATATTTTATATGGTGTCATGATTTACTTTTGATAAAAACAATGGTTTATTATTGTGTATTTGATTGGCTTTTCATTTACTGTACAGTACACCCTTTAAATTAGCTTATTAAAAGAACTACAGCAGCAGCAGCAGCAGCAGTATGGTGTAACATTTATTTGAAACATGCATTTGCTACATTATATCTTCACTCTTTCCTTTCATTCTTTTCATGGCTTTGGAAAACTTTTCTTGGATGTTTCTCTGTGTCACTTTTTGCATATCTCTGGGTCGTCGACACCAAGCTTAGTTAAAAAAAATGTCCAGGAATTAAATACTTTCTCTGAATCTTTAAAGTCTCTCCGCGAGCGATCGTTCAGGTGCAGATATATTTGTGTAGCTCAGCTATTCGAGTGTATTCAGGAGATGTTGCTCTACTGTAGGGCCGCCGCAGAAATGAGGAATGAACCGGGAATAATAATTGTGCATGTCAAAGAAGGTGGAGTTTCAGAACACACCCACCAATTAACTGCCACAGACCAATGGAAGCTCAAAGGTGTTTAAGACCCAAATCATCCTCCCCCAGAACACCCCGTCCTCACTGACGAAATGACCTGACTTTGTTCGAAATGACTTCATATCAGTACGTTCTTCGATTTCTTTTAAAGTACACCGAGGCCTTTGGTGCTTTTGGAAAAGCAGCCCTGAGCAGTTAATAAGCCCACTGTTCTTCATAAATATTCTCCAGCTCCTGCATATTGTTTGGATTTCCAGCATCTTCTGTACATTAAAGCTTTTTCCAACAGTGACTGTATGATTTTGAGATCCAAAGCTGTAAACAGTGTTGGAAACTCAGAAGTGAAAATTAGGAGACTTCAGCAGGTTCTCTTTATTGATAACGCGCTGCATGGCGCTGCAGTCATCAAAAGTCCTGCTGAAGATACACAAGAGTCTCCTGGTCTTTGCTTCCGAGTATCTATTAGTTTTGGTGCCGTGACCCGGATAGAACTTCTCGCCTGACATTGTTCCAGACAAAATTCCAGATTCTTTTTTCAGCTCAACAAACATTTGATGAGTGTTACTCTATCCAAAGAACAACTACAGACCAGTAAATGTGGTTATCCTCTGCGACGCAAGAGAAGTGTTAACAAACAGCTGCAGGGTTTGGTTAACAGACTAGTTATCCTCTGCTTTGCCATGGAAGAAAGTTTATCCTCTGTTCAGTCAGAGAAGGTTAACAGCAATTACAGTGTGTGTTAACATATTGGTTATCCTCTGCTTTGCGAGGGAAGGTTTAATACATTATGATTTTGTCAGGGAAAGTTAACAGTCAGGGGGTCTATAGTGCCCTGTCTGATGCGATACTGTAGCTGACGGCTGCATGGTTACAAGTTTATCTCTAATAGTATCGATTTTAGAAGTAAAGTTCATAAAGTCATTACTGCTGTGATGTTGGGAAATGTCAACACCTGTTGATGCTTTATTTTTCGGTAATTTAACCACTGTATTGAATAAATACGTGGGGTTGTGTTTGTTTTCTTCTAAAAGAGACGTAAAGTAATCAGATCTAGCAGTTTTTATACTTTTCTATAGGATTATGGGTTACTTTCTCGTCATGCATTACAAATTACCTCTAGTTTTGTTTTCCTCCAGCTGGGCTCCTTTTTCCAGGCTGCTTTCTTTAGGGCATGAGTATGCCCATTATACCACGGTGTCAGACTGTTTTCCTTAACCTTCCTTAAGCGTAAAGGGCAAACCGTATCTAAAATACTAGAAAAGAGAGAGTCCATAGTTTCTGTTTTACTTCATCAAGTTTTTCTGATTTTTTTTTTCTGAGGAATCAATTCCGTGTGACAGTATTTAATCTAGAGTATGATTTTGACAATGAGTTGGACCTGACACGTGTTGTCTAACATCAATATAGAGCTGATCTCTGATGCTGATCCTAATGCATTTTTATCATTAACAGCATGGATATTAAAATCAGCAACAATTAAGACTTTATCTGCAGCCAGCACTAACTCGGATAGAAAATTCTTTAATTTGCTGATTTTCTCTTAAATGTTTTAGATATGGCTTGGTGGCACTTGGTGTTAAGGGACAATTCGTTTTTAAAATAATTTTAAAAATAATTTTAAAATAAAATTTTAATAATCATTCTATTTCTATGAGTACGTATATGGAACAACACAGATAAATGTATCATTGGAATCATTTTCAGAGTGATTTTTGTTTTCTAGCCGATGAACAATAAAACATTGAAAGGAAATTAAATTCCTTTCAACTTTAAAGAGGTTGAGCATTTAAAGTGGCAGACAAGATAAGTGCAGCATGCGATTCTAACATACAGAATGTGCATTGCTACATTGGTGCATTGGTGTGGACGCAGATATAGTTAACCGTATAGTTATTGTTCTTGGTGTGAATGGACCTTTGGTATTGTTGTTTTGATCCTGCCAACAAATACTTTGTCTATCCAGAAGGTGTCGATGTTGCACAGCTCAGCGGTGGTGTTTGAGCTCCTCCAGTCCTGTTACACAGGGATGCTGCAGTTCAGTGCCAAAGAGATCGTGAACTACCTGACTGCAGCCAGCTACCTGCAGAGCGAGCATGTGGTGGAGAAATGCCGAGGAGCCCTGAGTCAGTACATGCAGCCCCGGAGCTGCAGCCCAGTTGTGAATGTCTCAACTTCAATCAAGTCTATTTAGACTGTGAAATCAGTAGACTGTCCATCTATGCCAGAGGATCTGATATGGACTGATTTGACCATACACATTTTAAATCTGTGTTGGATTTGCTTCAGATGCTAATAATGCTCATAGAGACATTGTTTGGAGACAATGAAGGATCTGGAAAATTGTATAATGCTCTTTTGGAAACAAGTATTTCATTATAATCGTTGTAATATTCACTATGCCACCAGTGAAATCATTGCTAATCATGAATATTCAATATATCATCCAACCTTAATGGGTAGTTTCCCTTGCACCACAGATGATTTGCTTTTTACATAAAGACCCATCGCCAACAACAGTCATGCATCAAATTGACATCTGATTTCTATATCGGTGTAAATCTCTACCAATCTGAACACCTGAAAGGATTAGATCAGCTCTTAGTGTGGATGTTTGCTTGATTGTGGTTTACTAATTTATGTTTTCACCCTAACAGGTTAAAGGATCAGATGCATCTGGTCATTTCGAGGGAGAGGACGGGCCTGAGAGTGATGTCTTTCAGGTGCAGATCAATGATGAACATCAAGACCCAGAGAAGACCTCTGGTGCTGAGGAGGAAGACAGAGAAGCTGTTGTTATGTTGGATGATCACGGTCAGCTGGACGCAGGTATAGAGGAGCCCAATATGGAAGGGCGAGCCAAAGGTAACGGCATCAGAGGAGCGGGTCGCATGTGGAGACGACGGCACGGAGAGCAAAGGGGAGGCAGAGGAAGAGGCTTCAAACACAGGAAGCGGTACACTTTCAAAGATCGCAAGCTCATGGGTAACTATCAGGAGGCTTGGCGGTTCCCAACCCCTGATGAGATAATGGGCAATTTTGGAGCAGACTTTGGGGCTGATTACCTGTCCAATCAGCATCTCACAGACGGTACCGTCAGCATTGAGTACAGGCCTGGAGAGGGACACGGAGAAGAGATTGGCTCTGATGGAGGTCCTGCACACTTTGGTGTGGAAGCTTCCAGCGGGGAACAGGGAATGGGAGTCGGGACACATACAAATGAACATGGAGCTGCTGACGAGTCTGTGGCAGTGGTGGGATCCACATCCTGCGTAGCTGGACCAGTGGTGTGTGAGCAGTGCGGATTAGCGTTTTCCTCAACTCAGGATTTAGCCATGCATTCCCTGTCAACACACCGGCTGTACGTACTCACAAGTCTGCTCTGCGCCGTCACCTGATAGAGCAACACAGAAAGACCATGCCCCAAAACCACATGGAGATGCAGCGAAACAATGAGAGTGGTGCTGGGCTAGGGTAAAATTATATTTGAATAGGTAAAGTAGGTGTTATAATGAAAATATATTTTTTTCTTTATATACTTTTCTATTTTTATTTTGCACATCCATGAAAATGCCTTTGAAACCAATAAGTAATGACTATGCATTTGAACTTTATAGCCTGGAGTGAATGAATGACTGATTATTCAGTTAAATAAGTTTGCCTAAAAATTTTTATTCTGTCATGATTTATTCACCCTAATGTTGTCAAACTGGAGACTTTCTCCACTGACTTTCTTCTGTTGAACATTAAATAATGTTTAACTGTTTTTGTCCATACAACAAAAATCCCTATGGTCCAAACAATAGTGACTCCACTGTTACAATAACAGGTATCTGTTAGGAATACCACATGCTGCTTCTCAGTCAGTGCCTTCTGTCCAGCTGCGGTCTTTCTTAAATATTTTGGCCCATTAAAGGGATAGTTCATCCAGAAATGAAATTTCTGTCATTAATAACTCACTTTCATGTCGTTCCAAACCTGTAAGACCTTTGTTCATCTTCAGAACACAAATTAAGATATTTTTGATGAAATACAAGGCTTTCTTACCCTGCTTAGACATTCAAGGCCATCGTTAAAATAGTCCATGTGACATCAGTGGTTCAATCCACTGACTTGCACTGAGACACATAGGCAGCTTTTTGTGGTCACAGCTTTTATGTACCTGAATGAGAGAGCAAAATCTCAGACATCATCCTGAAATCACTATTTAGTTGTATTTTACACTATTATTACTTGTCAGACTAATTCTTATGCACCTAAACTATATATGGTGCCCATTTACCCACTGGCTCTAGAAATTTGTTTCTTAATGCTGAAATATTGAGTGTAGCAGTTTCTCACATTTTTGTTATGATATTTTCCCCCATATTCATGAGTAACATTGTATATCTCATGGGAGAAAAAATAACAGCAAAATCACATTTAGTCTGATGTTACTCTTTAGTATGCAGATAGTTTATATAACAGTGCATGCCTCTATATTTGTGTTCTCCGTTTTCTGTTTCCCTCTAGGCAAAAAGAGGTTTTAACTAGAGCTCATTTCATCAATACCATCTAATGTTGTTGTGAACTGTTGCGGGGAAAAGCTTGTGCCACACAGCAGAGGCCTGCAGTAAATCAGTTATTATTCAGTCACAAACCCATCTACACAAAGCTCAGATTTACTTGATGTCACAGGCAAACACTCAACAGGCTTATAGTTCACTGTGTAGATGTTTAGTTAGCTCATATTCATATTATAAAGTCAACACAGGCATGCTGATGGAAAAGTTTATTGATTATTTATTGAACACAATGACATAATCCATGACTGAGCTAAATGTCCAGAAACACAGAGCATTAAACGCTGCTAATTAAATGATAGAAAAGAACAGATTTACTTTATCACGTCTTTGTAAACAAAGTATCTGCTGTATGTAGACAAAATCTAACGTCGGACCTTTTCACAAGTTTAACATATGCTAAATAACTGTTTTCAGAAATCTTCAGTGTAGACGACCTGGCTCCGTTTGTCTCTGTACGAGCCCTTGGCACTGTTCTGCACAGCTGTGAAGGACAAGAAAAGACGACAGAAATAGAAATGGGTTAGTCAAGTGTGCAACACTCAGCCTGATTGACAGGTTAAATGTCTTTATTTACCAAGAGAAGCCCAGACAGATTTCCCCGTGGCAGCATCAAGCATGGGCTGCTTCCTGGCAATGCTGACTTTGATGTTGACGTCACCCACGTTAGTGCCATTCAGCTGAGAGACAGAAACAGTTTAAAAACAGGGTTCTCTTACAGTAAATAAAATAAAGATTTGTGAAATACTGACACAGGGACCTATCACAGAAAACAGATTTTTCTTGAGCATGTGTAATGCTGGAGTGTTAACATGCAATGCAGACGAGCTTGAATATACACAGTACAGAAACTCTACAGACCACAACAGACTATTTATGGATGCAAAGCTGCAAAACATCAGAAATCAACAGCGTATTGATGTCAGAGCCATGAGCCCATTAACACAGGACCACTAGAGCTCACATGACTGTCCATAAAAGTAGTCAGTGGGTCTATGATCACTTGGGTGCTTGGCTTTTAGTGTACCAGAGCTGTCCTGAAATATAGCTGAAATAATATCAAATAAAACTTAAACTGAAATAAGTGCAAAACTGAAATAAAATATTAAAACTAAACTTATATTATAAAAGTATTTAAAATGACTAAAATATATATATATATAATAATAATAATATTATATATATATATATATATATATATATATATATATATATATATATATATATATATATAAATACAATATTGGTATCTAAATAATACTTAAATAACATTAGATGTACTTTGCAAATGAAAAATTATCAAGTTGACTTTATTCTCATTTTAGCATAAATCCTTTCACTGTACAAGTTAATATTGTGCAAGGATGCAGTTTGGATAGTCAAATTATTATGCTACCAAATACAGAATCAAGTATGGATTACTAAAACTATTATGGATCACGACTGGTACTTGGTCATCACTTATGATTTTATATAGATAGCCAACTATCTATAGATATATATACATGCAAATTACACTATTTCATGTGAACTGAGGTCATTTATACATGGTATTCTTAAATGGTACAGAGAGGAATTATAAAGTATGACAATATGACAATACTAAAGTGTGGAAATTTGCTTCTTAAATGGACTACTGACCTCTGCCACAGCCTGGTCTGCTGATTCAATCTTCTCAAAGGTGACAAAGGCACAACTAGAAAGAAACAGAGGGCAAAATGGGATAAATATATTGTGTTTTCTCAGACATTTCTCAGTTCAAAAGAAGGAACCAAGATTAAAGATAATATTTTTTTAGCAAGTCTGCATTCAATTGGTCAGAAGTGACAGTAAGGACATTTACAATGTTACAAAAGATCTAGATTACAGTTTTCACAAAAATATGCAGCAGCACAACTGTTTTCAACATGGATAATAATGAGAAAAGTTTCTTGAGCATAAATCCTTTTCAAATTCCTGTAAGAATCAGAAAGCAAACTTACTTGCGTGGCGAGTCCATCGAGAGGTCGATGATGTTTCCATGCAGTGCAAAGGCCGAGCGCAAGCTGTCTTCCACTAAACCCGTGCCGTATACATACACAGTGTTTCCTTTGCGCACACCTCTGCGCTCTGGATACGAGTCTGACCCTGAACAACATTAGAGACGATTAGTAGACGTTCAGTAACTATTAGAAAAGGCAGATGCATGAAATATTCTCAGTTCCTTACAAACACTGCAGTGACACAATATGAACACTGAACAGGGGAAGTGATTTATTACTGCACAGATTCCCTTACGTCTGTAGGGTCCGTCTCGCTCTCTGTCTCGCTCTCGTTCTCTGTCCCTTTCTCTATCCCGGCTCCTGTCCCGTTCATGTTCACGGTCCCGGTCCCGTTCTTTCTCCCTGCCTTTTTCACGCTCCCTCTCTCTGTCTCTGTCTCTGTCCCGGTCTCTGTCTCTTTCTCGATCTCTCTCCCAGTCCACCTCTCTTTCCCGATCACGCTCAGGATCTCGACTCGACATTCCTCCCTCATCATCACGAGATCGATCTCCAGGAACAAAACTACAGGAAAAAGAAAACTGCTTTAAATTTGGCTGCAATGCTGTTTCTGTGTATGATTATTATTATTTTTTTTACACTGATTCCGACAGTCTCACCTCTCATACAAGGATTTCCTGTGGGCTCGTTTAGCAGACTACAGCAAGAAGAAACAACATGGTGTTATATTTAATATACTAAACAGACCTATTTTTAATGTTTTTAAAGGCTGCAAATTAAAGTAGAAACAGTAATATTGTGAAAAATGTGTTATTGTGATCTCTGAAGGATCATGTGACACTGAAGTTTAGAAGTAATGATGCTGAAAATCCAGCATTGCGTCACAGGAATACACTACATTTTTAAATATTTTCAAAGAGAAAGCAGTTATTTTAAATCCTAATAATATTCCAGAATATTACTGTTTTGCTGTATTTTCGTGGATCATTTCTACAGCAGAAAACAGCATTACATCAGGAGGCTCTTCATCTGCAGAAACACTCCTTTGAAACGGCAGGAATGCTGGGGCAGAACCTTTCTCAGGATCCTGAGATACAAAGAAAATCCATAATTAGGGTTTAGTATGAAAAACAAACGGATCATTGCCATTAATGAGGTGAAAACATCTCTTACTTTCAGTTTACCCTCAAGTGTTCTGGAGCGCTTGAAGCCGGAGTTCTTGTTCTCTGATTTGATGGCGCTGATCGCTCCGGACTTGATCAGCATTTTGGCCTGCTCCGTTGCGGTCGCTGTGTCCACCACCGGCTGATCTGACAGAGCTTAACAGAGACACTCAGAGAGATCATTCCTAGATCACAGATTTAATGCAAACGTGTTTCAGGAGAGTTTATAAACCATAAATGGACTTACTGCGCTTCAGTGCTGCCTGACTCGTCTGACTGGTGGAGCTCTGTTTCTTCAGAGCCATTAGGGCCTTTTTCTACAAGACAGAACGTAGACAATACTACATGTCAAAAGGATTATTTATTACATATATGCATTCATGCTTTTTTCACCTTTGTTAGCTGGGGCTTAAATACAGTTAAACTGACTTGAGCTAAATGAGCTGCTTTACAGTTTCATGATGCATTTTTGGAACATTAAGACAATGTTATTTTCCTGTTTATTATTATTATCTGTATTGTATAAAGCATATAAATGTATTTATAAATGTAAATAAGACTTTACCTTTTTAAATATTATTATTTTACGATAGTGTTTTTATCGGTTACAAAATGTAGCCTTAAAAAACATAATGAGAATCGTGACTATAGTTTTCACCTTTTTCTTTAGCTTAGCATATTTCTTCTGCAGTGCTTCCTCCTCTTCTGTCAGTGAGCTGGGAAATATTGCCATTTTCGTGGATCTCAAGGAGAAAAAACAACAACAGCGATGTTTGAGCAGATGCCCTAACGTTACATCTTTACCAATCAATGCATCGCCGTATTAACATGCTATCGACGTTTCCGTCACAGGTGGCTTTTAAAAACGTTCATTTTTC
Source organism: Carassius carassius (assembly GCF_963082965.1). NCBI lineage: Eukaryota > Metazoa > Chordata > Actinopteri > Cypriniformes > Cyprinidae > Carassius > Carassius carassius. The sequence continues at coordinate 23,150,534 of NC_081762.1, forward strand.
TTTTTACATTTTTTTTTGTAAACTGCATAAAAGACAGGGCTTTTTATTAAATTACCTTAAATTCAGAAAATGAGAATAAGCGGCAGCAGTAATTCCTCACTCGGCGCACAATTATGACGTAATGTGTACAAAATAGTTTGTCCTTAATTATTTTTTTTATATATATATATATATATTATAATTTCTTAAATTATATTAAAAACGTAAATTTATTTTAGAACACACACATATAACATCATGCTGTAAAGGAAAAAAATAAAATAAAAATAAAAATAATAAAAAACTTCCGTCCCTTTAGTTTTGCGCAACTTCCTGCAAGACTGTAACTTTTTAATGACACTGAAGAACTGCAGAGTGACATGGACAAAATAGGTACGAAAAATACAATAGTAGTTTTTTTTCGGGGGGGATTTGTAATTCTGCGTGTTTACCTGGTGTGGTGTCTTAACATGATTTGCAGCCAGTTTATGATTTAGTTTTTTTGTGTTATAATTCGTTCATATGACAGCCAGCTCAGCAGCCAACTGCATTGCCAAACTCCATCTGACAGTGATAAATCAGTAGGTTTTCGGAGTATTTTAGTCATTGTATTTGCCTGTAGTCCTGCTGAACTGTTGTTTTGTTGTGTGTAGTCTTGCCCCCAATGGGTCCTGATGATCTGCCCCTGTCTCTGCTGGAGATGGGCTGCTCGGGGAGATTTGAGCTCATCACACACCCACTGCCCAAAAACAGACCCCTGCCTCCACACAGCACGGTTAGTCCTTTAACAGTGCTAAAATAATAATGCTATTCATTTCTGTGTGCAAATTTTGCATTTATATTCTGTTTTACATTGGAGAATCGCTCTCTTTTTCAGCTTCCCCATGGGCTTCCTCCTACATGTCTGGATCTGAAAACAGAGGTAGAGAAGCGTTTCCTCCGAGACCCTGCGTGGCTCCCTGTACACAATGTAGATGATGCCTTCCATAAGTTCCTTAAGTATGACATGAGACACCTGCAGAACATAGTGCTTGTCTTTGCAATATATATGTATCATATCTTTACTCAGTTTTGTCAATTACAAATATGTCCTTTAGGATAAGCACGCGAGGGCGCGAGGTGGACTCTCTCTTGCACTGCTCACTGTCTCCTCTGCACTCGGGTCTGTCTGTGGTCAGAGATCCCACCACCGGCATGCTCCTGGATTTCACTGAGGTTACACTGGAACACATTTACCTTTGTCCATCTTAAAGTTTGTTTTCTCATTCCATTTTAGTCTTCAAAGATAGATTCAGTTTTGTTATTGCTACCTAAAACTTGAAATTGTTAATCAAAAATGAAAAAAATATATATATAAATAATAAATGTAATATAAAATATAAAAACTTAAAAAAGTTGCCTTGGCAATGTGTATATATATATTTCAACTACCTATATATATATATAGAATTTCCATGATGCTAACATGGCGTAAAAAATGTAATAAACAAACAAAACCTATATATATATATATATATATATATATATATATGTGTGTGTGTAGTTGAAATAGTTAAAGTATTACAAATAATTCCTGAAACAAATATAAATTGAATATAAATATTTAAATACAAACAAACTGCAAAAACCTAAACTAAAATTTAAATGAAGAAAATTCAAAGCATTAATAAACACAATAGGTTGATTTCCTGGAAGAATGTAAGAACTGTGATTCATAACAATATTGCTTTGTTTTATTTGAACATCCCAATATGTCATCTTCCAACTCGACCAATCTGTTTGTCCAGTCAATGGAAATCTGTCTGGAAACAATCATTACTTTGCTGTTGAGTTGCTGCTAATAGTTGTTGCCTAAAATATGCTCTGCATCTTTAAAATAAAATTATATTATTTTTTTTTTTATGAGGACAAGGAAACCACAGTAAATGTTTTTTTTAATATAATGTAATTTTTATAATGAATATAACATTGTTTTTTCTTATGTCAGGTGTTATTAGAAGACACAGCATTGTCTGCCAAAAATTCTCTCTCATTGCAAAGACCGCCTGGACCCCCATCAGAGAGCCTGAGAGGGAGCAACACAAACTACCCATTCCTGCCAGGTTCAGTATTTAGATATTTAGATACAGCTCTCATACCTGTGCTTCAAAATGGTCCAGTTTTTCACTCTGCTGTCCTCCTACAGCTGGAATGGAAGAACTGACGCTGGAACAGATCAAGAAGAAGTCCGAGCTGGAAGAAGACATTGACTTTGAGAAAGGTTGGTGGTGTGTTTTGTTCTGTGAGATTGTGTGTGAGAGAGAGAAAAAGAAACCGTGACAGTTTGTTTCTTGCCTTAGATTTGTTGACGGTTCCTCCTGGGCTGAAGGCTGGTGTGGACTTCAGTGACAAAGGTCGGGTTTCCTTATTGCTCTCTGCATGTACAGATATTTGAAAGAATGTTGGTTACCATTGACTTGCATTTAATTTCTAAAGTCTGGAGCGAAATTAGGATGAGTAAATTATGACAGGATTATCATTTATCTCTTTAATGCCTTTAGACGCCAAAAGCACGAAGAGCGAGGTCAACCTGCTGTCCCTCCTGTCGACCTTTGATGATGTCATCGACGCCCTGCCAGAGGAGAAAGAGGGAGTCTCCCAAAAAGAGGAGAACGTTAAACTGCCCAGGACTAACAGCCTGGAGGATCTGGGAATTAAAGTGTGTAGAACTTGTAGAAAAGAATTCTCATTGGTTTATTTACCCAACACATGTTCTTCATAACCACATGCACTCGTCAGGATTCAGCCGACTCTCAGCCTTCAGTGACCACAGTGCGTCTGAGTGAGCAAAAGAAGAAAGCGCAGCAAGAAGACAAGGGAGAGGATAAAAAATGGGCCGTTCCTGTGGACATCACCTCACCCTGTGACGACTTCTACAAGCGAATCCCTGATCCAGCCTTCAAGGTCAGAACTCACTGTATGTTCATCGTCTTGCAGTGTCAAAGCTGCTGTTATGCACATGGTTTTTGTGAGTTTTTGGGTTGTTTCTTTCTCTCTGTTCCCGCAGTATCCCTTCGAGCTGGATGTGTTTCAGAAGCAGGCTATTCTCCGGCTCGAAGCTCATGACTCTGTCTTTGTTGCGGCTCACACATCAGCCGGCAAGACCGTGGTGGCTGAATACGCAATTGCACTTTCCCAGAAACACATGACCAGGTGTGTATGAGAGACCCAGAGTCAACTGACTGCATCATGTCAGTTATTTTATTTGATTTTTATTACACTACCGTTCAAAAGACTGGGGTCGTACTGGTCTCTTATGTTCACCAAAACAGCATTAATTTGATTTATGTTGTGAAATATTGTTATTACAGTAAAATTGTGAAATATTATTCCAATTAAAAAGACTCATCTCTATTTTACTACATGTTAAAATATTTATTTTTTCCTTTGATGAAAGCTGAATGTTCAGCAACAGAACTCCAGTGTGACATGATCCCTCAGAAATCATTCTAATGTGATGATTGGAAGCTCAGGAAACATTTATTATTATTATTATCAGTGATGAATTTGTGCTGCTTAATATACTGTAAACATGTTTTTGTCTTTGATGAAACAGAAAGTTCAAAAGAACAACATTTATTTAAAATAGAAATATTTTGTAAGGTTATACATGCCTTTACTGCAGGTTTGTATAATAATACTAAAACCATAAAAAAAAATTAACCGAAGTAAAGCTAAACGTAAAAATTATTTATTTTTTACTTATTTTATTTTAGCTAGTTACCAAGACAATATTTCTATAGTTTAACTTTAGTTTAATTTGATGTATTAAAATTACTAAATAAACTAAAACAATACAAATAAATAAAAACTAAATAAAACATTTAAATAAAAAAACTGCAAAATTCAGAAAACTTTCATTCAAATTAAAGTGAAAAGTATAAAATCTAAAAAAATTTGTATATATATATATATGATAGATTATCACTGATACAAAAATACCACTGCTTTATTGGCACTTAAAATGCATGTTCACTGATTTAAAAAAAAAATAAATATTACGTATTTCTAAAAATGTAATTGCAATGGTGGTGATCTTTTTTAAACTGTTTTAAAAGCCTAAATGTAAAGCACTTTGAGTTCCCATTGTATGTGAAATGTGCTAACTAAGTCAACTCAAACTGTCGTTCCTCCTGACAGGACTATTTACACATCCCCCATCAAGGCCTTGTCCAATCAGAAGTTCAGAGACTTCAAGACCACGTTCGGTGACGTGGGACTTTTGACTGGAGATGTCCAGCTGAGCCCTGAATCCTCGTGTCTCATCATGACCACGGAGATCTTGAGGTGATTATCCAACAGCAGCAGGCCTTTGTGTCAGTTACTCATAATTCAGCTTTTTTTCCACAGTCTTTGTTAATCAGTATGTCTTCCTCCTAACAGATCCATGCTCTATAACGGCTCCGAGGTCATTCGAGATCTAGAATGGGTCATTTTTGACGAGGTTCACTACATCAATGATGCAGAGGTGATGATTTCAGTTCAAAAATGCTAGGCTTTCTCTCTGCTGCATTCAGATCTGATGTGATGTTGTTGTTTGTCAGAGGGGAGTGGTGTGGGAGGAAGTGCTCATCATGTTGCCGGAGCATGTTAGCATCATCCTGCTGAGTGCCACAGTGCCAAACGCAGTGGAGTTCAGTGAATGGATCGGGTGTGTGTGTATCATCAACGCCATGAAACCAGATTTGATCCTGCTCTTTGTAGATTGTGTGGCTCATAGGGTTTTACTGTGCTTTCTCCGTCCTCAGGCGTATCAAGAAGCGGCCCATCTATGTGATCAGCACAGTTAAGAGGCCTGTTCCTCTCGAGCACTATCTGTATACCGGCAACAGCACCAAGACTCAGAAAGAGCTCTTCCTGTTGCTGGACTCCACTGGACACTTCCTCACTAAAGGGTACGTTAAGTCAGATAGTTGGTGTTTTTTTTTGTTTTGTTTTTTTTTAAGCAAGAATGCATTTCAGATTTATTCAAGATGTTTAGAGGTCAGTGTACTTTAACTTTTATTCAAATAATTTTTAAGTAGCTGTGCTCAACAAGGATGCATTTATTTGATCAAGAATAGAATCAAAGTCTAATATTGTGAAATATCATTACAATTTAAAAAAGTGTTTTCTAAAATAATATGTTTAAAAAAATGAATCATTCCTGTGCATCATTACTCCAGTCTTCAGAAATCATTCTGATATACTGATTTGCTGCTCAAGAAACATTTCTGATTATTATCAATGTTCAAAACAGTTGTGCTGCTTCATATTTTTGGGAAACTGCTATGTTTTTGTTTGATCGTTTTTTTTGTGTTTTTTTTTAATTCTTTGAAAAATAGAAAGCTCAAGGTAACGGCATTTATTTGAAATATTAAATGAAAGAAAATAGAGAAAATACGTTTGGAATGCGGATTAATAATGATAAATCAATTAATAGTATATTGTGAATGCAATGTAAAGGTAACATTTCAACTCAAATGTATTTATTAGTGCTGTCAAAATGATTAATCGCAATTAATTTCATCCAAAATTAAAGTTTTTGTTTACATAATATGTGTGTGTATACTGTGTATGTCTATTATGCATATATAAATACAAATACATGCATGTATATATTTTAAAATAAAATCTTGTGTATATAATAAATATATTTAGATATAATATAAAATATAACAATATTATGAATATATAAACGTGTAAGTATTTTCAAAATATATACTGTTTGTGTGTGTATTGATATATCCATAATAAATATACACAGTACACATAAATATAATTTAATCAAAAACTTTTATTTTGGATGCGATTAATTGTTTGACAACATTAATATTTATTTATTAAATAAAGGCAAGAAAAGGGTTGAAAATTGTGTTTAAAACTACATTTACACACAAAAAAGATGAATTGATTAATATATTTTGATTAACATTGTAAGTGGACTTCAGAAAAAGTTTCACAAAGCTATAGCAAAGTGCTTTCAAATTGAAACGAATGTTTTGTTTTCCAGCTACTATGCCGCAGTAGACGCCAAGAAGGAACGCACTAGTAAACACGCACAGTCTTTCGGCACAAAGAACGTATCGCAGCACAACACAACAGCCAGTCAGGTCAGTGTCTGAACCTCTCGTCATTTCCTTTTAAACAGGTCTTTATTTCTAACAACTACAGTGTATTTACCCCGGTGTTTCTTCATCCACCAGGACCGAGCCGTGTGGCAGACGCTGCTGAACTATCTGTCTCAGAGGCAGCAGACTCCAGTGGTGGCCTTCACCTTCTCTCGGACACGCTGTGATGAAAACGCCCGCTCTTTGACCTCGCTAGACCTCACCAGCTCCATAGAGAAGAGCGAGATCCACTCCTTCCTGCAGAAGAGCCTGACCAGGCTGAGAGGAGGCGATCGCCAGCTACCACAGGTACATGACATCTGGGGTTTTCATTGGCTGATTCTGATATCTGGAAAACAAGGTGTATATATATTTTTATTTTTATTTTTTTAACTTGAAGACTGTCCTACGTTATTTAGTGTGTACTAAATAGAAGTGTATGCTTCGAGTTGTCTTTCAAAATTAAATCATGCATTTTTTTTTTTTGCATTATAATAGTAAATAATGTTTTTTTTTTCATGACAGTAGGTTAATGACAGTTAAATACAGTTAAACTCTCAGTAAGCTACTCTAATGTAAAAAAAAAGAATTATTTACTACTGTAATGCAATAAAAGAAAATGCATTATTTAATTCAAAGACTTAACACTTAAAGCCTTTATATGTAATGAATTATAATAGTGTTTAACGCATTAATTGTGCCTTGTAATGCATCTTATTATACATTATAGCACTTATCTATTCGTTGTTACATCTTTGCGTAAAAACACATGAATACAAACAATATCAGATGCAACAGTGAATTTGCAAATATTATAATGCATTTAAACTTTGGTAACAATTTGGTACCTTTATAATGCATTATACTTAACGGCTTTAAGTAAAATTAAGTAAAGTAAAGATACTCACTAAAGCTGTGACCATATGACCAAAAATACAGTTAAATCTGTAATATTGTGAAATAAGAAAGCTGGTTTCTGTTTGAATATATTTTTAAATATATATATATATATATATATATATATATATATATATATATAACATATTTGAAAATCAAAGATATGCATTATCCTTTTACAAAATTTGTAATGAATTTGAAAACAGATTGGTTGCATTAGGTTCAAAATTGCAGTATATTTGTTGATTAATTAGCCTGGCCACTGTTCACCCTTTAATAGAGTTATGGTGTTTATCAGCATTGTTTTGTCCCCACAGATCCTGTCGATGCGTGATTTGCTGAAGAGAGGTATTGGTGTTCACCACAGCGGCATCCTGCCAATCCTGAAGGAGATTATTGAGATGCTCTTCTCCAGAGGTTTAGTAAAGGTTTGTTTTACAGACTTGTTTTGTACAGGCTATATATATGAATAGAGAAAGCTTCATTTATAGCTATATTTGATTGATTAAACAAAAAAAAATAAAACAAAGTTGATGACGTACCGTCTTTCTCTCTTTCAGGTGCTGTTTGCTACAGAGACGTTTGCCATGGGTGTGAACATGCCTGCCAGAACCGTCGTGTTCGACAGCATCCGCAAACATGACGGCACCGGTTTCAGAAACCTGCTGCCTGGTAAAAACACAGCTCCTCTGCTGTCTTACATTTCAAAATACAAAATGCCTGTTTTCTCCAAACATATCCTGACTTGCGTGTCTTAAGCACACCTGTTGCAGGTTTCCTCGTTTGAAATGATAATTGATTTGTAATGTATTATCATAACAGTAGACATTGCTGTCAGATACTTGTTAGCGGAGGCGCTACAGGCAGACAGATGCTGCTGACGGCCAGGTGTTTGGTGCATTAGCAATCTCTAATGAATGAGCAGATGAATTATGCTGGAGTGATACAGATGTTTGTGCACATGTGACCGGACTGCTGTCAGACAGCAGGAGGCCTTTGATGTGTGTGTGAGAGAGATGCTTGAGTTTGCTTCGGTCTTTTTTTCTGTTAATAACAGTGTGTATGGAAAAGGGAAGAGGGAGAGAGTATAGCTGGCTGCTTTTATAAATGAGTGAAGAAGGCCCTGTTTTAGCCATTGTGTTGAAAGCATTTTGCATGTTGCCAAAATAGATATTAATAAAACATTTGGGGAAATGTGCACGATGCATATCAAAAGCATGTCTGGGTCATGTTTCACCCCCACCATTAAAATAAAGAAAAGTGATAAATAATTATTTTAAATTTTTAAGACAATTATGCATTTTACTGAAATGAAATTTTTTCTTCGGTGAAAAAAAAAAAAGATACCCATTTAAGGAACATTTTAAGGAAGTGATTTTTATGACAATTAAACTCTCTCAGTAATCTACTGTAATGTAAAAATAAAATACTGTAATAAAAACAAAAAAAAAATTTTTTTTTGAAAATTTTTTTTTCATCTCAAATAAAATTCACAGATCTTTCCCCCTGAATGATTATCTTGAAAATAGTGTCACAATGTCAAAAAATCTTAATGGCCTCAAATGGTAAAAAAAGAAGGCTCAGTGTTGTTGTTTAATATATGTAAAACTGTGTGTGTGTGTTTGTGTTTGTGTTTGTGTGTGTGTGTGTGTGTGTGTGTGTGTGTGTGTGTGTGTGTAGGTGAGTACATCCAGATGGCGGGCCGTGCAGGCAGAAGAGGTTTGGATGCTACAGGGACTGTTATCATCCTCTGTAAGGCTGGAGTTCATGAAATGGGCGACCTCCACGCCATGATGCTGGTCAGTGTGTTTAACACCTACATCTCTCTCAGGGTTCAGACCTGACGCCTCACTGCTGAAGATTCTCCTCAGGATGACTCAAACCCAGAAACATGTACATCAACACCTAACTTAAAGCCTTTATATATAAGGCATTATGAAAGTAGTTTCATGCATTAATTATGCCTTGTAATACACCTTACAATGCCGGTGATTGTAACCACAGTCATATTATATTATAATACTTATCTATTCGTTGTTAGAAAACTTTCGAAAATATAACGCATTAAAACACATCAGACAAATCTACAAAAACTATAATGTTTTAATTTTGTTTACAGTTATTTATGGAAAGATATAATGCATTACAACATACACTATGAATACTTTTATGATGCATTTTACTTTTAAGTTATGCATTACGTGAAGTGTTATCAAATATTTCTACATATAATTTTTTTAAATGTTAGTGATTATTTCATTTAGCTGATGTTTTTAAGTATTGCATCTAATATTTATGTTTTATTTTATTTCAGGTAAGCAAAAATGCTTTTGTTTTAGTTTCAGCGGTAACACTTTAGAACAGGTAACACCTATTAGTTGCTTATAAGCATGCATATTACTAGATTATTAGCCATGTATTAGTGCTAATTAAGAACATATTAAAGGTGCCATCTGTCATATCTGGCAAAAAAATCAAGTCATACTCCACATTCCATACCAGATGGGGGCAGTATGCCTCAATAAAGTGAATTGGTCTACTCCAGAGTAACAAACGAGAAACGGCATAGTCTCTATGCTCCGCCCCTACCTTCACAACAACCCTAGAGCATAGCCGAAGCCTATAAGACCGCGGTTCTCAATTGCAGACCTCGCGCCCCACTGCTCTGCACATTTTGAACGTTTCTCTTAGCGCTTCAGACATTTGTTCTATTCGAACATAAGTGCCCTGCGAAGTGGACATCACAGGATATTCAGCCATGATTCCAGTTCGAAGTGAACGTAGCTATATGTTCCAATCAAAGTGCATTGAAGTGTGCAAGACGTGAATTTAAATTGTATTGATTTACAGAGGTATATGATGTCACAGTTGTCCATGTTTAAAGACGCTGCACAGCACAAATCAGTGAATGAATGTTTCGATGTGAGGTAAACTTCAACAGATTTCCCCTGCTCAGAGAGTAGGGAGCAATGAACAATTGAAAAACAGTTCATGCACGGAGTTCATTTCTAACGAGCTGATTATCTGAATCAGGTGTGTTAAAGAGAAACGTGCAAAATATGCAGAGCAGTGGGGCGCGAGGACTGGAATTGAGAACCGCTGCTATAAGAGGACGTTTTGCCTCCAGAGGAACGTTGGGTGATGTCAAGTGATTTTGAAACATGACATCTTCAAGCTACTCCCCTTCACCTTTACCAGTGAATATGTTCATATTCGTTTTGTTCATATTACATGGAGTTGTAAATACACATTATTTGAATTAAATTAATTTGACAGACAGCATTCTGTCAACATCAGACAGCTGATGTTGACCAAGCTAGCGCCAACCAACGTAACCAGAGCTGCCAACTCTCAAGCATTCACCGTGAGACACACGCAATTGACTCTTTTCACACGCTTTCACGCCACACATCAATTTTCTCACGCACAGAAAAAACATGAAGCAAAGAGGACACAGAGACCAACAGACTAGACAGAGCAGGTTACTTATGATATAAGAAAATGGGTAAGTTATAGCTAGCTAATTATCAAACGCAGCTACAGTTATCGCTAACATTAGCACGTTTATAGAACAGCCTTCGATACATTTCTATGTTATAACTTCCCGAAAAAAAAATACACAAACATATAAAACAAACTTCTAGCGAAATACTAACAGCATCTAACTTACCAATCCAAAAGAAATGTTGCAAGTTCGGTGTCGAACCTCATTTCTTTCAGGTCCATCAGTTGTCTCCAGCGATTGAAAGCAGTGCCGATGTTTACTCTGGCTCGGCTGCTTTTCTTATCGGATTTGATTTGTGATTCCGAGCGCGGTTGTTTCCCTGCAGCGGGTGGTAGGGGTCTCTTGCCAAGGGCTTAAGTCATCCTTCCGCTATCTTCCCTGAACTGAAGTAGTGGGCTGTACTTTCCACATGATTGACATCAGGTATAAGTACGCCCACAAGCCGTGCGAGTTATTCGTGTATTGCAGGTTGGCTGGTGGTTATGTTGCCCGCATACCGCCTCCCATGGCCGAAACTGGTATTACGACACCTGTCGGGCCGGGGCTAGTAATGCTACTGCTAATTAAGGTTGATATCTCTGCAGCACTATAACTTGACATTTTTTTAATGACATCATCGCCCTTATTTCTTCTCATACTTTTGATGCGTGTAGGTCATTTTTTGAATATTTTTTTTTTAATCAATTTTTGCACATGGCACCTTTAATGCCTTATTCTACCTGACCTTCTACATTCTACATCCCTTATCTTACCCAATACCTAAACCTAAACCTAAATAAGCAGCAAATTAAGAATTTGTTGAGAGAAATGTCGTAGTTAATAATTAACAAGTGTTACCTATTCTAAAGTGTTACCATTATGCTTAATTTTTTATTTGGAAGATAATAATTTGGGCAAATAAATCCTGTAGACTTACACTGAAGAGGCAACATTTTCATAGGCCATAATATGTGTTATATTTTACATTGGATCAGTTTAAGAGACTCTAACATGTTTGCAGACGCATAGCAATATCCTGGCAATCTCCCACATCCCCTAGCATCATGGTGGCAAGTTTTCCACAGGCAGATCCTTAGAAAATGTAATGATATCACAAGTTAGTTTCACAAGTAATTTCCATACTATTTTTTTTTTAAAGAGCATGAAACATTAGATTTTCTCGATCCATTTGAGCTGCTGTTGTTTCTCAGATGGGCCAGTGATCTGTGTGCTGATCAGCTCCATGTCATGGATGTCATGGACATAATAACACACAGTGTGTTGTGAAGGGCTGCTGTGTGATTGGCTCTCCGCTGTATAACTCCATTTATTTACCCTGGATGAGCACAAAGAGCATCATGATACACACATTACGTTGTGTCCTCATGCTATTATGTTCATGGTTTGAAGCCAATTTGTTATTGTCTGTACGCCATAGCCTTAGTTTAAATATTAGCAATCAATGTGTCGATGATGTGTGATCTACAGGACACCTATTATATCCCTTTTTACAAGATGTAATATAAGTCTCAGGTGTGCCCAGAATGTGTCTATGAAGTTCCAGTTCAAAATACCCCACTGATAATTTATTATATAATTTTGAAAATGCCTGTTTTAATGGAAGCAGAAGCATGCTGTTTTTGTGCATGTGTCTTTAAATGCAAATGAGCTGCTGCTCCCCGCCCCCTTTTCCAGAATAGGGCTGTGCCTTTACAGCTTGTACCTCGGATACGCTGCTAAAAAACCATGTGATTGGTTTTGATTATCATGTTTTAAATCCATACTAGTTTAAACTCTGAGATGGTGTGTGGTGTTTTTCTCTGTGTCAGGGGAAGCCGACTGTGCTGCAGTCTCAGTTCAGACTGACCTACACCATGATCCTCAATCTGCTGCGTGTGGAGGCCCTGAGGGTCACCGACATGATGAAGAGGAGCTTCTCTGAGAACCACAGGGACACGCAGGTAAACAGCCTCATTCCCCAGCAGTCCCTGCATGACGGTGAAATGTCTGTAGGGTTTGCATGCCCCAGTAACTGCCTCTGTAATTCAGTCTTACAGGCGGAAATCTGAAAAGTGTGATGAAATGTTATGAAACCCTTTTCGGTTAGCCAAGTCATTTCTGTCTTTGTGTTGCTCAGGCTCACGAGAAGAGAATAAGTGAACTGAGAAACACACTGTCCTCTCTACCTCCGCTGGACATGGAGGGGCAGTTATCTGATATACTGTCATATTACCACACCATCACAGAGCTGCGCATCACCACAGAGACCCTGCAGGTGCGCACACACACACGGTTACATGTAGTTAATTCATATAACTCAGTACTTAAATATGTGGTTACACTGTAACAATGACACCTTGAAATAAAGTGTGACCACACACACACATTGATATGATCACAGTGAGCACTAACACAGAGTTGTACACTTGATTCACATTATTTGAGCAGTTATCAGGGGTTAAAGTGGAAAAAAATCCTGTCAATATAATTATATAAATATCAATATAATTCAAATATTGACGATAGTAACAAAAATACAGTAACAAGAGCTTAAAGTGCTTAGAAAATGGTAAACAGACTGAGATAGACATGAATCTCTTCAATGATTATGTTTGGCACCATTTATTTAAAAGTACTATGTCAAATAAAGTGATTTCTTCTAAACAATAACAAGTGCTTAAATAATTAAGTGCTCAAAGTGCTGAAGAACTGAACTGCTAAACTGAAGATTAGAAGTGAAATCAAGGCTATTATCACTTTTTTTCTGGGATGTAACTCGTATGTTGATTTGAAACCAACAGGCTAGTGAACGCTTTTTTTGTCTTCTGCCAGTTTTCTACACAGGGCGACCAGTGGCTGCGAAATTCTGAATGACAAATCATTTTCTGCTATAAATGTGCACACACGTATTTTTTAATCGCAGACATGGTCAGTCATAGACAACAGTGTGTCAGCTAATAGTTGCTCCCGGCTAGAGACCTGCACTCCCGCGGGAGTACCGGGGGACCCAGCGCCACCGAGTGCGGCGCGGGACAATATTTGATGGGTGAATGCGAACGCGGGCGGCTAGATATTATTGTGTGCGGGTCGCGGGAAAATAAAATTATTTGCTGGACAAATAAAAGACAAAATAACAAAACAAAATAACTAGAAACAAATAGACCTTTGTTTATAATAAAATTAAATAGACTTTGCGGAATGGGAGGATGCGGATGATACCATAGACAGCGACGTGTAATTCGATTCCGTAATAGCGATATATTTAAATGTCAAATTGGATGGATTAGAAGCACACAGACCGGATGATGTCCTCCAGTGGTGGAAAAGACGAATTTCCGAGATTAAGCAAACACGCCATGTACTTTGTATTCCAGCTAGCGCACCATCGGAGAGGGCTTTCAGTATTTGCCGTCGCATACTGGAGCAGAGACGGATTAAACTGAAGCTCTCAACAGAGAACGACATGATATTCCTGCATGGGCACATTAAGTAGTCGTAAAGTTTTTTTTGTCAATTCAGTTTATTTTTATTTAGCTTAATATTTCAAATTGGTCTATTTTGTTATTGAGGAATAAGGATATTTTTTGTTAAATGTTTGAATGAATTGCTCAGGCCCCATAAGATACTTTTCCTTTGAAACTGAAATAAATCCAGGTTTATTATTATTATATAATTTATAAGGCTATATAGCCTAATTATTATAGCTAGGCCTATATATATATTTATTTACATTTCTTACTTTTTTTACTGTATATGTTCTAAGTTCCTTGTTCATGTTCATACTTTTAATTAAACGCAAATAAAACGAAACATTTGTTTATTTTCCGTTTCTTTTTAAATTTATATTCAACAGGGGAGCAAGTGAAAAAATAAGAGTAGCAGGCAGAATATGCAATGAATAATAAAAAAGAAAAACTACTGTAGGCTATACGTTTACCCGCGGGATTTTGCGGGCGGGAGCGGGACAAAACGTTATTGTTTGCGGACGGGAGCGGGAGAAAATAACATATTTTTGCGGGAGCGGGACGGAAAAATCCCTCCCGCGCAGGTCTCTACTCCCAGCAACGTCGTGGTAAGTTTAAGTGCACGGGCAGCGGCTCTATGACCGGAGTCTGGTGCTGCTTTCCAGGCAGGTTTTAGCTCGCAAGTCACTATTTCAAACCACGACTTTTGACTTCTGAGCGCAGGGAAATTTAGCTAGATTATTAATTTTATTGCAACGTTACATTGTCCTAAAATCTATTTTTCAACGTGTACCACTTGCATAAACACTGGCTGTTGTTTCACAGGTTTAAGGTTGGAAAACACGGGTTGAAAACCGTATGAAAACATTTCTATTTTCATTTTGTTTAATTTGATGTACCAAAATAACTCAAACTGAAATAAAACTAATAAACAGCTACAAAGATATCTTAAAAATTCACTAAAACTAAAAAAAAAACAAAAAAACAAAATTGGAATATAGAACGTATGCAAATATAATTTAAAATAAAAACGAATTAAACATGTTATTAAAAAATATTCTAGTATTTCAATGAAATGATGCTAAAATAACACTGATATGATTTAAATTGTTAAAATGTTTACAATTCTGTGTTGTTATATCAGGTGATATAAAAGCAAAAAGGACAATTTCTTTTCTATTAAATAAAACACTAATTTAAATAAAACATTATTCATTATTCATAATAAAACTAAATTCACATTTAGCTAGTTTACATATACCATAAATATTTTTTTAAGTATATTATTATTTAGTAATACTGCTGTCCCTGTGTGTGTGTGTGTTTGTGTGTGTGTGTGTGTGTGTGTGTGTGTGTGTGTGTGTGTGTGTGTGTGTGTGTGTGTGTGTGTGTGTGTGTCAGCGAGCTGTGCTGGAGTCAGTGAATGGACTCAAAGCTCTGTCTGTGGGGAGGGTGGTGATGGTGAACAACAGCCAGCATCACAACGCACTGGGAGTCATTCTACAGGTGTGTGACAGACTGAATAACCAACACATCTGCAGCACTGTCACATATTCAGTTGGGGGACTGTTATTATTACTTTTGCAGATGCTATTACAATATTATTAATACTCTTGAAATGTGAATTAGTTGTTTTACTTATTTGTGTTTATAGTTGTATTTCAATGCATGTTATTTTGGTATTCCTTAATGGTTCGTCACACAGTTAGCCGGATAGTTTGTTTTATTTAAAGTCATATTTCTATGGCCGTATATAAAGGATGTTTTTTTTGTGTGTATAGCAGATGACCTGAGTATTATATTTTTTTTTTTCACTAAAGTTTTTGTAGGAAGTATTTTATGTTCAACGAGGCTGCATTACTAATATTTAATACTATATATGATTAAAAACAGTACTATTGTGAAATATTGTTACAACATAAAAGAGCTGATTTCTGTTTTAATATATTTTAAAATGTAATTTATTCCCATCCTGCACAGCTGTATTTTCATCATCATTGCTCCAGTCTTCAGTGTCACATGATGCTTCAGAAATCATTCTAATCTGATGATTTGCTGCTTATTAAGCATTTCTGATTATTATCAATGTTGAAAACAGTAGTGCTGCTTCATATTTTTGTGGAAACCATGATGCTTTTTTAAAGGATAAATATAAAATTCAAAGAACATAATTGATTTGAAATAGAAATATTCAGAAACTCTCTGCACTGTCCCTTTTGTTCAATTTAATGTGTTTAAGTTCTTTAAAGATGACCCCAAACGTTTGAACAGTAGTGTATTTGCCAGAGGACAACTAAAGTAGAAAGTTGCACATCTTACCTCACTCTCCCGTATTAGTTTTCCTCTCTCTCTTTCCCTTCAGGTGTCCAACGATGCAGTGAATCGCATGTTCACCGCTCTCATGATCTGTGAGAAGGGTAATGAGGAGGCAGCGGGTGATGATCAGTCTAATAAAGCCTTCCATCCCATCTACAGCACCTCACTGTTTATTCCAGAGGGTGAGCAGACACACACACACACAGCATCACATCCACCCCCGAATCTTAACCTGCCCTCACATTAAATCACATCACGAACGTCTCACCTTCTTCTACAGCTTCTCTTGTTGTTAAAGTGTGATTTACAGTGTGGCTGTGTGTGTAGGACCCTGCAGTCACACGGTGCAGAAACTGAAGCTGCAGGACATCTCTGCCATCACAACCAAAACCCTCAAGGTCATCCCAGAGAGAATCATCGATAACTACAATAAGAGACAGCAGCCACGCTTCAGGTGTGTATGTACTGTATGTATTAATCTCCATTGTTTTGCATTTGCTGAATTGTGGTACTGATAATAGTTAATCTTCCCTTTCTAGACTTGATCCACCGGGTCAGGCTATTTCTACAGCAACTCAGGAGCTCCTGCGATTGGCTGAGGCCAATCCAAATGGCATTACGACCCTTGACCCTGTGAATGACCTGCACCTGAAGGGTGTGGATGTGGTGGAGGGAGTGATGAGACACCGAGTGTTACAGGACTGTCTGAAAGACTTCCACTGCATCCACTCGCCCACCTTCACTGAACAGGTCTGCTTATCATTCTCATGTGACACATTCATGCATTACCCCTCAAACGTTTGAGGTCAGTGAGATTGTTTTTTTTTTTTTTTTTTTTTTTTTTAAAGAAATTAATACTTTTATTAAGCAAGGGTGAATTCAATGGATAAAAAGTGACATGTTACAAAAGATTTATATTACAGATAAATGCTGTTCGTTTGAAAATTCTGTTAATCAAAAATAAATAAATAAATCTAAAAAAATTAATAACATAAAAAAAAAAGATGTTTTCAACATGTTTTCCTTTTGGAAGATACTTGTTCTTGTTGTAATCATCAAACTCATTATTTTGATCAATTTCTCATTAAACAAGACGATTTATTTTATGTATATTTGCTTTTCATGTAAATGTATTTTGACTGAAGAATCTTTAGACATTTACTTTTTTCTCTGGATCTGTTGGAAGTGGTTGCACTTTTATACTTTGAAGCATTGCTAATGCAAGACATTTTCATTTACAGACCATATCAATGTATTGTGTTCTCTTCAATTTTTTCCTTAAAGTTTTTTTACTTGGTTCTAAAAAGTGTTAAACTTGTCTTCATAAAGCCTGCAGAAACCCTGTCAAATTAAAAAAAACTGTTGTTTTAAATTGCAATAATATTTCACAATATTACTGTAGAGTAAGTTAGACACTTCTGTCAAAAACAAAAGATCTTAGTGACCCCAAACTTTTGGTTGGTAGTGTTTTTCCCTTCTGTTTCAGGTCATGTCCAAATCCACTGAGGAGACAAAAGAAAAAATAATAATTTCTAAACTAAATGTATCCTCAGCTTTATTTTCTCATCTATATTTAGTCATTTGGCACAGTAACTCTCATTTATTGAGTGTGACAGTGGCAGCGAGGAATAAGGATGTGTCTCATTAGCTCTCAGTTCTCACTTTCAGCCTTCACCTTCTGCAGGGCGCTGATGGAGAAGAGTGATAAACTCATTTTCATGATCTCTCTCTGTGTGTGAATATCTTGCTCAGTTTGCACGTGTGCAGGAGAGGATGTGTGTACAGGAAGAGCTCGACAAGCTTCTGTTCCTGGTGTCAGATCAGTCACTGACACTGCTGCCTGAGTACCATCAGAGAATCAAGGTCTGTCCATCTACTACTCATTCTGCTGCATGTCCACATTATAAATGGATATGTTTCAGTAGCACAGTAATATGTTTTTTTAATGCACAGTCATTGGGATAGATTTGGAGAAATGTAGCATTATGTCACTTGCTCATTAATGGATGCTCTGCAGCGAATGGGTGCCGTCAGAATGAGAGTCCAAGCAGCTGATAAAAACATCACAGTAACCCACACCACTCCAGTCCATCAATTAACATCTTGTGAAGGGAAAAGATGCATATTTGTAAGAAAAGAAATGTAGCATTTTAACCTAAAATCGGCTAAAATAAAATCCTCTATCCAGTGAAAAAGCACAACAGTTGATGGGCGTTATCATGGATTATAGCCTCATATTTTGCCATGAAGCGACAGTTAAAACATCATGATACATCTGTTTCTTACAAACACACACATTTAGCTTTACAGATCATTAATTGATGGACTGGAGTGGTGTAGATTGTGATGTTTTTATCAGCTGTCTGGACTCTCATTCTGACGGCACCCATTCACTGCAGAGCATCCATTAGTGAACAAGTGACGTAATGCTACATTTCTCCAAATCGGTTCCAATGAAGAAACAAACTCATCTACATTTACAGCCCAAGGTTGAGTACATTTTCAGCGCATTTAAGTTTTTGGGTGAACTGTTCCTTTGACATTACTTTTTTTTTTTGCCATGCTTTGCTCACCATTCAATGTTTGCTATTGTCCCAGATGTTATAAGCACAGTCAGAGCTGATGGTGTAGTGCTGTTTTGGCAGGTGCTGGAAGCGCTGCAGTATGTTGACAGCACTGGGGCGGTTCAGCTGAAGGGTCGTGTGGCGTGTCAGATCAGCAGTCATGAGCTGCTCCTGACCGAACTCCTGTTTGAAAACACACTGAGTCCTCTCGCCCCTGAGGAGAGCGCCGCCCTGCTGTCCTGCCTCGTCTTCACACAAAACACCCAGATAGACCCGCACATCACCAGCACGCTACAGGAGGTAAAGCAGAGCTCGCCACATGTTCTCACAGCCGCCGGAGATTAAAAACTGAGATTACACATGCTAATACATTATGGCCATCAAGCATCTTATGTGAGCCCACAGCCATTAGAATATAAAGCATCAGATACTCTTGTCATCATGGTCATGGATAGATGTGAATTTACACGGCTCTCTGAGCTCAACACCCAAGAGATGTTCAGCCTGGGCGCTTAGCTTTATGCCTTTAGCGAAGGATGCAGTCGCACACGAGCATGTAGGTGTGTGTTGTCGAACGGCCCAGAAACATGGAATTTCTTTAAAGGAACCGTGAATAAGTCATGACACTAGACTGAGAAGCACACAAGAGTTAAAGAGTTCACAGAGGCTCGTAGGCGACCGTGAGAAAGCCCTTTCTGTTCAGACGCTGCGAGGTGAGGGCGTTCAGGTAATGGAGCTGCAGTCTGACTGTTTGACTACCTCGCCGGCCTCGCTCTGGTTGTGTAAGCACTTAGACAGAAGATGGAGACGAGAGTGGAGCACAGGACAAGAGAAACTGATGCAGTGCTGGACTGAGAGATCCCACTATGATTGCATTTTTTTCCATTACAATAACTTTAATGGAAGATAACATATTAAATGATGAGTAAATAATTTAGATATTATACAAAGCATAAACGGCTATGGAGAGACTTAAGAGACCACTTGAAAATGCTCGGTTTCTCTGGATTTACTAAGTGTGTGTGTGTGTGTGTGTGTGTGTGTGTGTGTGTGTGTGTGTGTGTGTATGTATATATAATTTGTGTGTGTGTGTGTGTGTGTGTGTGTGTGTGTGTATGTATATATAATTTGTGTGTGTGTGTGTGTGTATATATATATATATATATATATATAAAGATTTTGTTCATGTGTTTGAAAGAAGGCTGCATTCATTTGCCCAAACGTTAAAGTATTTTTTTAAATGTAATTATTCCTGTGATGTCATTCCTCCAGTCTTCTGTGTCACAGGATCCTTCAGAAATCATAATAATATGCTGATCTGCTGCTCAAGAAACATTTCTTGTTACTATAAATGTTTAAAACAGTTGTGCTGCTTCATACATTTTCAGGATTCTTTGATGAATCAAAAGTTCCCAAGAACAGCATTTATTTGAATTTTGAATATTGAAATTTTTTTTATAACATTGTAAATATCTTTACTGTCACTTTTGATCCATTTAATGTGTATATGCTGAATTAAAAGCATTACTGAGCCCAAGCTTTTTATAATTTATATCACATATATGTATTATACAATTCTAAATAAATGTTCCATTCTCTTGCTTTTGTAGGGCATCAATCAAGTGCTCAGTGTGGCACAGCGTATTGGTGAGCTGCAGAGGGATTGTGGGATACCTCAGACTGCTGAAGACTTTGTGGCCCAGTTCAAGTTTGGCCTGACTGAGGTTGTGTACTGCTGGGCAAGAGGCATGGTGAGCACTGACCTTAAAACACATGATCCAGTCAGCACTGTGGCCTTAATATGCTGCTCATTTAGTTCACTTGATATTATAGTTTTTATTTAATACTATCATAGAGATATGTTTATCCTTTAAGGAAGACCTAATTATGCATCCATCCATCTATAATACATGATGTTTTTGTGCTTGGTAGCCGTTTGCTGAGATTGCCCAGCTGACAGATGTGCAGGAGGGGACGATCGTACGCTGCATCCAGAGGCTGGACGAGGTCCTGAAGGAAGTGAGACAGGCTGCACGCATTGTGGGCGACTCCGTCCTGGGCAGCAAGATGGAAAGAGCCTCACTGACCATACGCAGAGACATTGTGTTCACCGCCTCGCTCTACACACACTGAGAGAGAGAGAGAGAGAGAGAGAGAGAGAGAGGCAGAGTGTGTTTGCGTGTTGATTGGGATACAAAATAGAGCGTACAGAATATGGACCTGAGAAACTGTACTTGAATTACTGAGAGCATGTTTACATTGAGTGAAGGAGCAATTCACCCCTCATACCTGACCAAAGATGTGATCTCAATATGAAATGGAGACTGACATCAGCCATGAACTGTAACTACTAGTACAGAAATAAAATGAGCTGTATGTGGAACACTGGTTTCATCCATATTGTCAGAAAAACTAGAAATTTGCATTGTGAGTATGTTAATGAGAACTGCAGTGGTGTTTCTTTTATGTTTGTGTGTCGATATCATTGCTGTTCTCACATTTGCTGTCATTTTTATTATTTTTATTTTACTTTTTTTCATGCACAATGCTGTTTTTATATTCTTGTTGCACTGCATTTTTGCTGTCTCTTTTACTGCTCTGCACCCACTTTGTATCATTAAATATAGTTCATAAATTTAAAAATATAATAAATTAGCCCTCAGATCAACCACTGTAACCACATCATTTAGGATGAAACAATTTTCATACACGGGGAATGATCATATGTCTTTCAATTTATGATTCTTTATGTTTTACATTTGGTCTTCCCAGTCCTGAATATTTGATTAGTTTTCACAGTATCTCAATACTTTTATATCAACTTCAGTATTACTCTGCTTTCAATAAATAAACCGTTTATAATAGAGCCATATTATGAATATTTTTCAAATACTTATTGTATACACAAATACTTATTGTGACAAGCAGTCAATATATGCCAAATTTTCATATTAATAAAACCGTTTTTGGTTCAGGTCTAATTTCAGAAAATAAAAAAATATTTAATTGAGATTTTTTTAGATTTAGGCCTAAAGCTGCATACAACCCAATACTACAGTTACAGATATTATATCGTAAAACCATCATAAATAAATATGGTATCTTAAGGTGCGATTGTAATATTTTCATGTCTCTTTAAGCTAATGACCCGTTTCCGTAGTTTGTTAATAACGATGGTAGTGGAGTTAATTTTCCTTCTCTTAATATCTTTTTGTAAATAGACTTTATTAGTTTTAGTCTTATTAAATTAATCATATCAACATGTGATGATATGTGCGGCGAGGATGCAGTAGTGTGTGGATCTGCTGTCTCTTTAAGACGCTGTGGTTAATTCAGTGTAACGGGATGCGTTAGTTTCTGCTGCTGCTCTGGATGTAGCAGTGTGACCGTGGACATAAAGAAAAGAAAAGCAGCATCAGACATCCAGTCGCTTTTACACCCAGATAACCCAGGCTCTACACAGCACACATCAGGATTATCATCGGAAGATGCGTTATAATTAGCTTAGAGAAACCATCAGCATCGTCTGTTGTGATCTGACACAAAGACAGACGCACTGGTTGGATTTGGGGTTTTATTATTACTGGAGGGACAAACTGAACATCATCGATACGGATAAATAAACGCGATGTCGTCGGAAAAACACGGTAAAAAAAATTATATTTTTGAATTTGGTCATACCACAGCTAATTAAAATTGTTTGGAAAATGTAAAATTTTTAAATCAAAGGTAACGTTATTTAATATAAAATAAATGAGACAATGCTATATTAAAACGCTATTATACGACCATTCATGAATGTTGTTAATCTATTTGTCCCTTTTTCATTGTTCATCCTTATTTCATCTATATATAGTCATATTTAGGCTGTGTGTCAAATCCTAGCGAGCTGCCTATCTAGGCATCATAATCAGCGCCTAGTCTTATGTCTAAAGTCGTGTGCTGCAGTTTTGCCTGTTATAATCTAATTTGCTGCGCATTTTGCGCATCATAGGTGCCTTTCGAAATGAATTGAAGTAGCAGATGATCACCGTAAACGCTGTCTGTGTAGGCAGCTGCCTTGTATTTGAGACACAGCCGTCGTGTCAGTTATTCTCTCAGGTATAGGGTCGTGTTTGACATATAGGCCACATTAGAAACGGCTGTGTGGAGACTGATTAAATGTGAGAAGAGGCATATATAGCAGTGTGTGGTTTAAAGGGTGTTGTGTGATGCCCTATTTCAGGCGCGAGGTCCCTTGGGTCTGGAGCGACGCAGGGAGGGCCCCAAATCACTGAAATCACGCAGATATGGTTTACATACAAGAACCTTTTGGATTAACCTATCAGTGATCTTTTTTTGTGATAAAAATTATTATTTGAGTGTAATGAGTCAATGCCTTGCATCTGTACAAATCTCTTTGTCAACCCATTTAGAAAATATATATTTATTCTTTATTCATATTCATCGAATCTGCTTGATGTTAAAAAGAAAAGAGGAGACAAATAGACAAGATTATTTATTTTATATATTTATATATATTTTTTATATATATATACACCTTAAAATGAATGAAATATGAACTGCAGTGCCTGAACCCCGCATACCTTCATGAACTCAATGTACAGTAGCCTACAGTGTACTGTAAACACAACTCTCTTGGGTGTCATACACTGGTGTAAATCTCTTTAAATCTTTATTTGTAAATGAATATTACAGGTTGAATATAATGGAATAGTTTAATGGAAATGTGTCTAAATAATAATAGCGTGCACTACTTGAGTTAAAAATTCCATTTATTTTCTTCATAGGGAAACTGATTTAAAGACAGAACTGCAGCTCTCTGAGGTTGTTATTCAGTGGTATATGCTTTTGTTTAGACCAATAGTTATTGTTTTAACTTATTTTTTAAAGACTGTGTTTAAAAGCAAAATTCATGGTTACAAACTAGTTTTCCAATAATTCTGCAAAAAAAAAAAAAAAAAAACCAATCAGAGCAAATAACAGCATAATATTTCTGCAGGGAACACTCTCATAATGCTCCTAGATAGTTGTATATGCATGCATATTATGCAATCAACAACTTTAAATCAATTGTTTTATACAGTATTTATTTAGCCATCTTTTTCATCTAGATACTATAGGTCTTAAATTGATGTCACATGTAGAATGGATAAGAGGAAATTATTTATTTATTTATTATTTTAAAATATTCCAAATGTTTTCTTTTTTAATTAATTTCATGGGTATCAGTGTCCTAAAGCCTGTGTATACAAAGAATGAAAACTACTGTATAAAGCTAATTATAACTGTAAATGTATCAGCGTCCACACCACTGGATGATAATGCTCTGTTTATTGGAAGCACTAGATGCAGTTTTGTCACCTGCTGCATTAAATGTTTGAGATTTTTAAAGTCAGATGGATTCTGATTGGCTGTCATGTTTTTTGTTGTTTAGCAGCTTGAAAACAATCATCCTGATCGTGTAAACTTCCTTAATTATCATAGAATTATAACTTTATCTTTGTGCTTATAGCTGGCTTTTTAAATAAGATATGCAGCTCCTCTTATGCTTATCATCCTTGGTGTGAACGGGCCTTTGCTCTTATAAATATTTGTGGTGTATGACTATGTTTGTGTCACGGCTCAGGATTGGAGGAGGCAGCAGGGAGGCAGTCCATGTCTCAGCCGATGATGCAGATGGCTCCGCCTCCTTACCTCCCTGCCCAGGACCCCAACATGCCCCCACATCCTCCTCCACCCGGCTGTGGCCAACAGCCCAATTACCCCCCTCCCCCTCCACCTCCTGGATCAGAGGGGTACCAGCAGGAAACCCAGTTCCACTGCGGCACCCTCGGGCCCCAGGGGGCTCCGAACGGATACCCAGCGCAGACGCACGGACCAGTGGGCACCGTCCCTCATCCTCCAGTGGGCTATATACATACAGGATACCCCCTCCAGCTGCAGCCCTGCACGGCCTACGTGCCCGTCTATCCCATAGGCACAGGGGTGAGTGGGGATTCATTTGGTAAGATGTTTAAACTGCACAGGATAATCCAGATGTATGAGAGCGGGACACAACAGTCTACAGTAGTTAAACATAAGGAGGTGAAAGGTTCTGTTAACAGGATGTGTTTTTATTTAAATAGCCATTGGCTTGCTCTTTAAATAAAGTATGCAGAATAGTTAGAAGATCATGTGAAATATGATGTGACTCTTTTGCATCCCTGGAGGACAAATACCTTTCCTGAGATGATATGCTTGATATATCCATAATTGAACTCTTATCTGCCAATATTAGTAAGACCTCGACATTTCTTGGCTGATATAGTAAATGTTGAATATATATTTTATTTTTTTAGGTTTGGATACCAGTAAAAATTCATGGTTCTCGGTAATAAACTTTTTTTACCATAGCAAAAGCTAGTTCGTCTCCAAATAAATTAAGGCTGCAATTCAATTCAATTCAAGTTTATTTGTATAGCGCTTTTTACAATACAAATCATTACAAAGCAACATTACAGAAAATTGTGTTTCTACAATATTTAGTAATAGCTTGTAAGTGGTGACTGTCAGTTTGTGCACGTATGACAGGATTTGTAGAAAAATGTTTTCAAGTCGTAGTCAGCCAGACGATGAACATTATTAATATTATTAATAATTAATAATAATAACAATTTATTCCAATTATTCCCAAAAAATTAATTTTGTCATATATTGCGATTCAGTTTTAAACTGCATTTCGAACTGTGATATTTAAATACTAAAAAAATATGGTAATTAAAAAGAAAATTAAAAATATTACTGTTATGATAATATTTTTCACTACAATAGTAATGTTATAATACTAATAGTTATGTGTTAATTTCTTCACTTTCAAATGCTAAACCTTCAAGCTTTGATTTTGGCGGAAAAACGGATGTTTAGTAGACAGTGTGTTTAGAAAGTTTTCATTCTTGTTGAAGGCTGAAAACGTCTTTCCTCAAAAATATCGGTAATTATGCACAAATAAATTTAACCGGCATATGTGATAAATACATTTAGTGTTTAAGGTATATTCTGATTTTTATTTTATTTCGATTAACTGTTCAGTTCCTATGCTGCTAAAGAAGATAAACAAAAATTGTCATTGTCAAAAATGTAAGGAATTTTCAAGGAAATAATGCCTGTCCAGTAAAAATATAGGGATTATGCATCAGAATTGTACACCAGTTTCTAATTTTTTTTCCTTCAGGCGCAGCCTTACATGGCCAACGGTGCACCTCATCCAGGTGTTGCCCCTGGCCAGATGGCCATGCATATGCCCAACGGCATTGCTCTGATGGAGTCTCGTCGTCCTCCTCACGACTACCTGCCCATCGCCGTCCTCACCACTGTCTGCTGCTTCTGGCCTACAGGAATAATCGCCATCATCAAAGCCGTGCAGGTATTTGAGCCCAGACAGAGCTCTGATGCTCTGATGCCAGCAGGGCTGTGATGTGAATGGATATCATTTCTGTTTCATGCTGGCTGTTCACACAACTGAACTACTAAGAACAAAACACATGCTCATAAAACTAGGTAAATAGGTGAAACAAACAGGATTTTTATGTGATATGTGTTTAGTGGTTACATTTCAACGTGACAAACGATTCACACAATTTTGTTCAGTTATGGTTTTTTTTAACATCAAACAAGTTAATAAATCTGAATTTACAAAACTTTACACACAATTTGGTTCAACTAGGTTTTCAAACAAGTTAATAAAATTTCAGACTTGGTGTTTGTTCAATTACATTTTCGTAGCATCGGTTTAACCGAACGATTTAATTCAATTTAATTTCAAACTTAGTGTGAACAGTTATTTTATCCTTTTATTCGAGATATCTAGTAAATAGGATATTTTTGTCCTATTTGTTTTAGAGGCTGCTTTATTGTATTATCTCATATACAATGATTTACACAGAATTCTGTTCAGTTAGGGGTTTTGTTAGCATTAGACAAATTGATTTAATTTAATAGAGTTGGTGTGAACGTGTATTTTATCCATTTATTTTAGATATCTAGTAAATAGGATATTTTCTGTCTTTTATTTTTTGTCTTTTAAATTATATAAATTTACATAAATTTACAACGAATTCTGTCCAATTACGTTTTTTTTAAGTATCAAACAATTTAACTGAATTTAATGTAATAATTTCAGATTTGGTGTGAACAGGTGTTTACTCTGTTGTCCTAGATATCTGCTAAAGAGAATCTCTTTGTTCAGGTGCGTACGGCTGTGGCTCGAGGCGATATGGTTACAGCAGAGATCGCCTCGCGGGAGGCACGTAACTTCTCCTTCATCAGTCTGGCGGTGGGGATCGCCTCCATTGTGCTCTGCACCATACTCACAGTTGTGGTCATCATCGCCTCTCAGCACCACGATGACGACTGGGAGCCCTAGAGAGCACAGCGCGGGACGCACCTCCCATCCTGACCCCAGGCCATCATTCCAGTCGGTATTATGCTTTTTCTGTCACACAGCACACTTCTGACGCTCAAGACACCACATCCTGATCTGCAGTCCAAAATACGCTTTTACAGCCATTTGCCCATGTATTAGTTAAAATAGTTTGACGGTATGGTTAAATGTTGGGAACACAGCACATTGACTATGTTGTAAGCAGTGTACGCTCACACTCTCATTAACCGACCTAAACACTTCCTGTTTCTCCTAAACAAAAGCCTGTTCTAGATCAGTAGTTAGAAATATAGCATACTAAAGACTTGAGCCAGGTCAGGTGTGTTATCATTTGCTCTTGAAATTTGCCAAAATGTTACTTTTTAAAAGAAACACACAAGTACTACAAGAACATAATTTTGGTATAATTGTGTTTTTTGATGTTCAAAACATTCCATCTATTTAAGGATAATATATTTCTTTTTCGGGATGCACCGACAAATTTAGTTACTGAAAGTGTGGCTAAATTGTGTTTTTTCTATACGCTAAGTATTGAAAAGTGTAAAATAAGGTATTGAATAAGTTGAACGACTAATAGATTATTGGAATAAGTAACATTTTCATTTCTGTCGTGTGGTTCAGAAGAGTGTATATCAGTGTTGATTACTCAGTGGTTTCTTTTCTGAAACCCAAGGCCAGAAGCCTACTCTACGCAGTACACAAACACAGATGCTAATGCTTGGCTAATGTGTTGCATGCATGCAGTTCTGTTGGTATCAAATGAGAGTAGATTAACATTGGTGGATTTAATAAACTTGAAAAATGGGTTATTGACATCTTTCCGCGATTTAAATAAAATACCTTCTGATGTTCATTCATGTTTATTTCGTGCTTTAAGTAAGTATGAAAATACGATCGGTTCACATGCCGCTATAGCAATCTGTCATGACACGTTAAAGAGCCACAAAACTGTATCTGTTGATTTAATTTCTTTTAAAATTACAAAATTTTAAAGCTGAGACACTCAGCAAACTGTTACTCTGCCATGACGGTATACTGACCCCAGAAGAAGACAGTTTATACAAATGTATAGCACCCCTTGTGGCAACACTGAGAATTGCGAATTGTGTTTTTGCGTATCATTGTGAATTGCTGACAAGTTTACAATTCAGCAATATGTGAAAATAGCTAAAAGCATTTGTGTTCATGTACTTGCGTAGTGTATGTCTTGGGCCTAAGTGTTCCCAAGTGTCTTGTGTGCAAAAACGGTCTCAAATCAATCCAGTTCAGAGGTGTTAAAAGAATGTATTCTTGGGTGAAATTATTACTTCATTATTGACTACTGTAAATTGGCTTTTCATTGAAGGAACACATGAGATTTGTGTGTTGTGAACTAGTGTATTATTTATCGTTTAAACACTAAATTATTCAGTTGTGTATTAAATTGATACTTCTATATTTATTGAAATATGTAATCATAGGTCTAACTGTTGTGCTGAAATATTTGGTTATCTTTCCTAGATAACAGTCAGTCATCACAGATGATTGCTCAGCTGGCATATTTTGATGACGCATGTGATAATATGCACTTTTATGCTCAGTAAGCAAGTAGCCAGTTTGTCTCACTTCTTTGTAGATGAGAGTGTCACTTGCTTCAAGTTCGGACCTCATTGAAACTCCTCTCATGCTGCTGTCAGTTAGCTGTAGTTTGTTAGGTAAACGCATTTAGCACAATGGTTTGGTTGAATGAAAAGAACAAAACAATCCTAGAGTGGTCCTACACACACACACACACATATATATATATATATATATATATATATATATATATATATATATATGTAACTGACTGTATAATCTTTCAAACTCTTTGTTTTCAAACGAGAGTTCACCCAAAAAAATTAATTTACTCGCACTCATGGCTGTCCAAAAACCTTTATGACTTTCTTATTTCTATGGAGCATAAAAGGAGAAATAGACCAAAATGTTGATAACTCCATAATCTGAAGCTGTTGAACCCCCAAAATGACCATAGTTTAAAAAAAAAAACATAAAGTTTAAAACATACGTCAAACATAGTTTAAAAAATGGTGTCAAATATATTATTTGGCTTTTCAAGATTTGTAATATAGTGCCCAAAATGTATTATTTCATTTTATTTTATTTTATTTTATTGTAAAAAACCAGCCTGAATCTGCTATATGTTGTGTTCCACGAAAGAAAGACATAAAGATATAAAAGTAATGCCAGAATTTAATTTTTGGATGGATTCAGTGGACAATCTTTGCATTTATGTTTAAAGCTTTAGGATTTCTACATTTCTACATGCCAAGAGTAAAACGAGCTTCATTGTTTCTGTGAAATACTACAAAGAGAACAGTCAGTTTTGATAAACAAGTGTCCAAATGTGAATGACGGGAGAAAATTATCTTTTGCATCCATTTTGAGCACTTACTTTCTGTCCTCTTCTGCCATGTCACTCAATTTGAAGTATTTATTTTGCTTGTGTAATTTGAACTGTGTCATATCGTTCTTTTCCTGCTCTCTTTAATCGATTTCTAATAGCTTTCGGATCTATTTTTGAACAAATGGCTTGCAGTATATTGCAAGTGTTTGGCTGATCTGTTTGTTGAATGACTTCTGATGTATGGTTTATAACTGTTAGAGGTGTGATTGCACATGTGCATCTTTATATGGGCTAAAAATATGACCCTCGTTTTCTAACTAAGAGAGCATAGATTCAAAAGAAATCCTGTCTGTTATTTAGACAAGCTTGTCTGATACATTTTATTTTGGTGTTTTAAAGTTGTGCAAACACTGTACAGTTGATGTGAACCTAACTCCTGTTTATAATTAGCCCAGCAATATGCTTTTTCACACAGTTGTGATATAAAGCAAATGCTTTATTATTATAAACATGGCCACTGAGATCTGATTGCATATAGTTACTGCACACAGTTTCTCTAAGCTTGCAAATGTGGTAGGTTTATATAAAAAGCTGCGAGCTCCCTTGTGTTTGTGTGCTTTTAGAGGTTTATTCTGAGGTGAATCTCACAAAAACCTGTCAAGAACATCATTCAAGACGGTAGAAAAAGATATAAAGTTATACTTGCATGAATAAAATGAAGCTTATTTAAGGACTATTATTTATTTTTGGCCTAACTTTGATTGCAATCAAACATTTTTCCCATTGAAAAAAACAATATTTCTTATGGTAATGCAAATCTAATGAGAATTTCTCAGAAGACTAAAACATCCTGAGAGAGTTTGTCAAAAATTGCTCTGTGAAATAATGTCTGTGAACTAATGATTTTGCTCTTTCCTTTGATTTTGGAAGTGAACTGTGACTCAGACATGTTTTTGTGAGATTTACCCTCTCAATGAGCCCAAGCATTGATTTGCTGTGTATGAATCCAGTGATTTGAATTAAAGAGGAGTACCTGGTTGTGCAAGGATCGATTGTGTTGCGTTTTCTCTGCCTCTCTCTTTGTCTCAGAGGTGCTATTTATAGTTGCCCTGTTTTTTTCTTCTTCTCCATCTCTGAATCTTTTTAAATTGTGCCACTGGAGCTATAGTGTATATCTCCACATCACATAACTGATAAACTGATAGGAGGGCGCCAGTGCCTCTTAAAATCCTCTCATTTACATATTGTATCTATTGCGTGGTGTACAGTAATAGCCGGGGGCTGCAGCTCTTCTCAATCTGTGAGGGCATCTGTCGCTCTGTGGATCAAATTAAATCTGAGAGAGGGAGTGAAGATGGCTATCAGAAAATAAAAACGATTCATTTAATCAGGATTCATTTATTTCATGAGTGAGAGTGTCCAAGATGGGTTAGAGAGAAAAGTGAGTAGTATTATTTATGTTATTCTTCATCTTGGTTTATATGTTTTTAACTATTCATTTACTAAGTGCTAAAATGAGGAAATAGTTATGTTCATCTTTTGGATTGTTCTGTATTGTAAGCAAAGCTTTTTACCGCGTTTTGTTTCTGTAATTTTGTTTTTATTCTTAAAAGCGATTCTCATTTACAGTCTGCATTTGATGCACTGTTTTTTTTGGGAGGGGTGCTTTTTTGCAGTTTTTATTTTACAATGGTTCTGAAAACCGTGTTATGTTGATAATTAAAACTACTGTAGAACAACAAAAATAGTTTTTGCTAACAAAATTAAAGCTGAAATTAATTCCAAATAAACCTAAAATATTACAAAACAAAGAGTTGCATGTAATAAAATTACTTAAAATTGATTTAGCATATTAAATTGACTCTATTAAATATTATAATATAGTGCTGTTCATTATCCTTATGCTGAAAGTTACTGTAAAATTAGCTGTAATATCTAGTGCACTTTTTTGTGATTTGACTTGTGTATTAAACAGTGGTTGCTGGATGTGTTTCTCCAATTTTAATATATTGGAGGGAAAAAATACTATTGTAGTGCATAAATACTAATACTACTACTACAAATAAATTCTGTAATAGTGTATATAAATAATACTTAAATGACACTGCCTAAAATAATCTAAATGATTTGGGGGTGAAATATGACCTGGGCATGTTCTCGACCAATTTTGTGAATTTCATCCAAAATGTAAAGAGGTGAGAGAGAAGAGAGATGAATGGAGTTAGAAGGAAGCAGGCCAGACTGTGTCAGTAGGATCACAGATGGTCGTTTAGCCTCCCAAAGAGACCCATCGTTTCAGTAATCATTTAACACCGCAGGCCTGCCGTCTTCCTCAACACAGCGTTGTCTCTTCTGCTCTGACACTCTCGCCGTGTGTTGTGTCGCCCATACTGTGCCCATGCACTCACCCACCAATCACCTCCACAGCTCCTTCAAGGCTGATTAACAACCGGTGTTGGTCGGCTACATCTGGTGTACACGTCCCTGTTTGGAGCCGCTGCGCTCTGTTGGTTAGGATTGCATAGCCAAGTGCTATTTGTGCCAAGCTCTGAGCAGTGCAGTGTAGATTCATGTTGACACCCTTGCTGTCATTTCCTATCTCTCTCCGCTCTCTCTGCGCTGTCCTCCCCTCACCAGACTTACATAAGACCCGCGCTGGGTTTACACAGTGTCCTAACTAGACACGACAAGTTTCCAGTGACGAGTCATTCCTCTGTTCGCACAGAAAGTGAAAAAGCAGTAAAATCACATAGTTCATGTTTAACAACTGCTTGTGCTCACCACAGATTAAGATAACAAATCAAAAATGGCCAACACATGCTCTTGGTCATTTTGTGAATGATTTGTCAGTGCACATTATTCAAAACAAACAAAACCGTTTGCCTTTGTAATTTTCCATCAATATCTAAATCTCTTCATTTCTCTGGAGAAATGTTTAATTACATCACTTGCTGATAAAAGGATCCTCTGCAGTGAATGGGTGCCGTCAGAATGAGAGTCCAAACAGCTGATAAATAATACACAAGAAATCCACACCACTCCAGTCCAGTAATTTTATAAGAAACTAATCCATCAAGACATTTTTTATGTCAAATCATTGCTTCCAGCTGAAGTTCTTTGTCCATAAAATAGTTTCCTCCGTTGGAATCAGGAGAGAAATATGCACAGATCAAGTAACATTTCTTTTTTGTTTTACATAGTTAACTAATGTCATTAAATGAGACCTTCACAAGTCTGTGTGCCTGTATAATCTTGGCAAACATGGTAAGCAGTTTTGGTGTGTCTGCTATGGAGGAGCTCAGGGAGGATGTTCCACTCGAGCTCTGATGATCACACAGACAAAACACATGGAGGAGAAATACAAGAAGAAGAAGGAGGAATGCCAAAAAAACTGACATTGTGAATAATTAAGAGGCTGATTTTATATCCTGGTAATAATTAGAAATTAGATGGCCGTACTACTCCCAAACTTATGGTTTCAGTTTTTTTCTACATTGGTTTGGTACTATTTTCACAAGTACTATTTTCACAAGTAAGGTGTACATTTTCAAAACTCTCAGTATAAAACTTTAAACTGATCACACTTATAACACAACTAATCATTCTTTCATTCTTAACCTTATCTGACGACTTCATTATTTTCATTCTACATAATCATTGTTTCAGAACACAAGATCATCGTGATATGTATTGAGAACATTTGGTTTAATCACCAAAACACAACAGTATGAGCTTCTTTCAAGTTAGTATTTTTAACTATCAGTTCATTCAAGAGCAAAAAATGCAAAATTCACGTTTCAAATCACCTTTGTTGCTGAAATAATTACAGTAATACAGGCAATAACTCTCATGTTAGAAAATACACTTACATTTCCTAACTTGCATATTTCACATAAATCCATAATGTTTGTAAAAGCATGTATTCAGTGTGTTATCAAAAGATGTGATGAAGGTATTACATGGCCATGAGGTTTTCTAGAACAGAGTTTACTGTCACTGCAGTAAATGTCCTCATTGTGTCATATGACTCCATCTATATTCAAGATTAATTAGTATTTTCAGATGAAGCGTGAGTTATAGTAATGTGCAGTCTTTACCATTGTAATGCTTCTATATACACTATCACGTGGCATAATGTAAAATGCTGTATTGATGCCATCTGTCTCCCTTCTTCTGATCAATCTCTGATCAGTTCCTCTCTCTTGTGTCCTGTTGTATGTTCACAAATAGCAAAACACATGGTTTTCAAGAACACGTCCTCAAAGGAAGGTTTTAGGTGATTTGTCAAGTTTTGCTTATTTCTGGGTACCAGTTTGTTCCCAAAATATGATTACAGTAAGTAGGCACACACACATACACAAACACACACAGGTTTTCCTATGAGTAATGAGTTTTATACTGTATCCCCTTACATTAACACTGCTCCTAAACATACACTTAACGAAAAAAAAAAAATTCTCATTGTACCCCAAAAAGGACAATGATTTCAAATATTGCCATCTTTGTTGGGACATTTTGTCCCCATAAAATAGGGTTCACCTGAACCACACACCCTTGCAAAATAGTTGTCATCATCTTGGATAAATCACTTTTAGTGTAAAAAATAATTCATTGCATTTGGTTTTCCCTAAATTGCGATCATGCTCTGTAGATGCACCAAATTATTTACTGATTAAAAATTAAGATGAGTTAGATTAAATAATAGACAATGAATGAGAAGTCATGCAAATAAAAGGTTTGATCGTAAGAGCTTTATGAAAGACAGTTACTGTGAATGAAACATTTATATAGATGACACACTTATTTTGTGTAGTGAAAAGGATATTTTTATGATTGTACTAACACGATTGAAATTATGAGAAAATGTTTGAAAAAAGTGCACTTTTGATGATTTGTTGTGAGATTAGTACTAAGAGTTTGAAATGTGTACCACTTGCTTATGAAAATAGTACCAAACCAATTAAAATAAAACTATAACAACTTTATAACTACAAATTGTTGTACGAAGGTATCGATGATCTCAAGTCCATTAATCATCCTGTTGATTAATGTTGAGGTTATTACTTTTTATCACTTGTTGCTTTGTACCTGGTTGAGACTGTGTAATCAGAATCTCATAAAGATCAAGTCTTGAATATAAAAAATAAATAAACAAAGAAGATTTCGGAGCAGTGCGACTGATGTCTTGTCAGTTTGTCTGGTTAATACAAGGACTGTGAACTGTCACTTCATTGTTTCACACATGGAGAGCATGTGGTATAAATAGAGAACCACAAGTCAGGAAACCAAAAAATGTATATATTTCAGTACACAGATGAAATCATAACAGTTTCAAGAGCAGCAGGAACAGTCAGTGACTATCATAACTGACAGCGAAACAATCATCCCAGAGAAAGGGATGACTAATACTTTTGAATGTGAGATTTGATAGTCATGATAGTCTGTCTACCGCAGGACCTTCAGCTCCACGTACTCACACAGACACAGACAGGAAGTGGAATGATTCTTCCCTGCACGTGTAGACCGCTGGGGAGGAGCAGGAAGCTTGTTTGATACCAGCAGTCTGACATAAAGTGCACTGTAGGTAATCAGGAGCTGCTGAGCAATCGCCTGAAGAAAACAGATGCACATTTATTACTTGAATTGCTATACGATTCAACCTAAGACTCAAATAAAACCAAAGAATCAAATGAATTCTCATTTTGACCATTTTATTTGACCAGCTTATGAGAATAATTAAGTTTAATTTAAAGGTACAGGTTTTAGGACATGCCACTAGAGGGCGCACTATCAAAACAATAACAATAGCGTGGTTTGATGACGCTAAGAAGGAGAGTGGAATGATGGGATTTGTTGTCTTCTACCCAACCGCTGAAGGCCATCAATCAGACGGAAAGATAAATCATGGATTTGATGCGAGTTCAACGATTTGCACGAGTAGATTACATGCAAAGTCAATGCAAAGACGCGATCAGACTATGGATCAGACGCGTCCTCGAGCGGGTCTAGAGACGTGATTACCCGTGTTTGGCGTATGCCCTATAATACTAATCTTGTTGATCGTTATAATAGCCTACATTTTCTGTAAAGATACGAATAAAAACAACTCGCCTGTCGAGTAAAACACAAGCGAGATCGGCATCTCTTTCTAGTTGAAGTTTGTCGCGAAGCTACTTCCGCATTTGTCCATGACACTGTTGTCATGTGGTTTCTACGTCGGTAAAGGCAGTAACAAAGAGTAACTAACGTCATTGACAGGCGACTGCACTGCCCCGTGTCACTGTTTAGAATGGGAATTTTCTCATGATTTACAAGTAATTGAAAACATTAGAGCTATTAACCACTAGCCTAGTGGTTTTTGGATATTTTACTGCAAATAGGGTAGGTAAAAAATGTATAAACAACTTTCTTCCAAATTTGTTTAAACTTTCTATATATATCAATGCATAATAAAAATGTAAGTACTCTGATAAAAAGAGTATAAAAATTGAGTGACTCTAGACCTCAGCTCATTATTTCCATTCGGGACGAAACATAGGATTGGCTGTCGACTGTCACTCTCTCGCAACCAGTGTTGGGGAGTAACTAGTTACATGTAACGGCGTTACGTAATTTAATTACAAAATTATTGTAACTGTAATTAGTTACAGTTACTAAGAAAAAACGAGTAATTAAATTACAGTTACTTATGAAATTTTTTACGATTACAAAGGGGATTACATTTGAATATTTACACACATCCACATGCAGATTTAACTGATTTCTTTCCCAGATTGCACTGACTATTCTGAGACATACCGCCCTAATAATTTCCGGGATGCGGAAACACAGTCTGGTTCGTAGAATCCAGTCATAAAAACGGAATGCCTAACGCGGACGGAATATGCCACATTTTGGATGACTAAATCAAAAGTAGGTCAGTACACTTGAATCAAAACATGACATCCACTAGTGTCTGTGAATATAAAGCCCCAAAAATGTAATATATGACTTGCACATTCTGCGTGTCTGTGGAAATCAGGCGCGGACTGGACACCGGGAGAACCGGGACAATTCCCGGTGGCCTGGCAGCCGATTTTGCCTCACTATTTAATATCATTATTGTATAATTGCCTGCGGAATGTACTAAAGCGAACATTTGCGAATCCGCCATTTGATAATTAAATCTCTAATAAGTCATGAAGTGTTAGTCATGACTCGCGCGCTCTCCGCGCCTCCGCCAAACGGTTTGGATCAGACTCCGAGTAATCAATGCGAGAGAGAGAGAGAGAGAGAGAGAGAGAGAGAGAGAGAGAGAGAGAGGGAGAGAGAGAGAATAGAGTGGACTGCTGGAGCAGAGAAGCAGAACTACTGTTCAGGGTTTCAGGTCAGTTTCATCTGTAAAGATGCTTTTTTGTCTGTTTTTTTATTTATTTAATCAAGCAGCAGCACGTTGCTCATCAGTCATCACTCAAAATACTATATAAAGGACATCATTATTATCTGTTGTAATGTTACAGTAGTAATTTAGCTGAAAAGAAATTCCTATTTTTTTATAGGTTTAGGAGGAGCTACGACAGACAACAACACAACCCTTACGAAAATTAACATTTTAATATTTAACTATAAATCCAGAGAAAATGGTTACTATTGTTTAACTGTGATAACCAAAAATGTAAAATTATTTTACAAATGTATTTATTTAAAAATAAATACAACTCCATTTGCAAAAAAAAAAAAAAAAAAAAGGTTATTTAACTTTTATATAGGCTAATAAAAGCATGGTAATTTTTTTGTAAGGAAAAAAACATGACTCGTGTACAGTATTAGGATTTTTCTATAAAGATATTGTAGTATTGTAGAGTATTGTATTGTAAAGTATAGTTTTGTTCAATCTTGAGTATTAAAGTCACGAGAGAGATGGATAACAGGGCAAAATAAAGAGACTGAAGAGAAAAATGGAAGTGAAGGTGCAGTTCAGGAGAGAACTTTTAATTATTTTGCATGTCCCCAAATAAAGATTTAAACCTTTTTTTATGTCAGGTCCATAGAAAAAATAGTTTTGTCCATGAATTTGTTTGTATGAGTTTGAATTTTCCAGTCCGCCCCTCCTGTAAATTAATGGCAAAGACATGGTTTCATTTACTACACATAGGCCTACTGAAACTCACAGTGTTTTCAACCTCTGCCGCCTCAATATAGGAGTACACGAGCACATAAACATAATTTCTAGAACTGCTCTGTGTCACTTCATGTGCATTTTACTTATTTTGAGAAAACTATCATCATATAGAGAGACAGCAGTTTCAAAAAAACACCAATGTTTCAGGAGTTTATTACACAGAATACGTCACATGCTTATTAGATAACTGTATTTAAGTTGATGTATATGCTTTTATTTATTATTCTTTATTTTTCACAAATTTAGAAAAGTAATCAAAAAGTACTCAAAAGTAATTAGTTACATTACTTTAATAAAGTAATTGAAAAAGTTACACTACTATTACATTTTAAACAGGGTAACTTGTAATCTGTAACCTATTACATTTCCAAAGTAACCTTCCCAACACTGCTCGCAACCATGGCAACCACCCTTTTGCCACACATGGATTTGAGGAATTCAAGAGGCACGGATCCTAGGAATACCAAAACAATGGCAGAGAAACAGCAAGCAAAATTCACAGTACCGGCCTATGCAGTTAGTGAAGGCAAACCAGGCAAAAAAAGGAAGACAGTAACAGTACAAGAAAAGGCAATGAACAAAAAGTCTTTGGATAAACAAAGAAATAAATCGCGAGTTAATATCGGCGTGGCTCTCCAGCGATGGCAAGAACTGAGGGAACTCAAGGGGCTGAAAAGTGACTCCTTGATGGCTTTATTTCTGCTGGACAGGTAAATCTTTCTTTTTGTATTTTGATCATACATATTTTTTTGTTTATTTTTTCATGAAGCATGTGTCATTAGCACACGTAGCTGCGTAATATAGCTAGAACTAAACAAGCTATTAACCTAATCATCTGAATCAACTAATTAACTCTAAACACCTGCAAAAGATTCCTGAGGCTTTTAAAAACTCCCAGCCTGGTTCATTACTCAAAACCACAATCATGGGTAAGACTGCTGACCAGAAGGCCATCATTGACACCCTCAAGCGAGAGGGTAAGACACAGAAAGAAATTTCTGGACGAACAGGCTGTTCCCAGAGTGCTGTATCAAGGCACCTCAGTGGGAAGTCTGTGGGAAGGAAAAAGTGTGGCAAAAAACGCTGCACAACAAGAAGAGGTGACCGGACCCTGAGAAAGATTGTGGAGAAGGACCGATTCCAGACCTTGGGGGACCTACGGAAGCAGTGGACTGAGTCTGGAGTAGAAACATCCAGAGCCACCGTGCACAGGCGTGTGCAGGAAATGGGCTACAGGTGCCGCATTCCCCAGGTCAAGCCACTTTTGAACCAGAAACAGCGGCAGAAGCGCCTGACCTGGGCTACAGAAAAGCAGCACTGGACTTTTGGACAAATTTTGCATGTCATTCGGAAATCAAGGTGCCAGAGTCTGGAGGAGGACTG
Organism: Carassius carassius; assembly: GCF_963082965.1. Classification (NCBI taxonomy): domain Eukaryota; kingdom Metazoa; phylum Chordata; class Actinopteri; order Cypriniformes; family Cyprinidae; genus Carassius; species Carassius carassius. Next base: position 23,189,718 of record NC_081762.1, read on the forward strand.
GGGAGAAGGAAATGCCAAAATGCCTGAAGTCCAGTGTCAAGTACCCACAGTCAGTGATGGTCTGGGGTGCCATGTCAGCTGCTGGTGTTGGTCCACTGTGTTTTATCAAGGGCAGGGTCAATGCAGCTAGCTATCAGGAGATTTTGGAGCACTTCATGCTTCCATCTGCTAAAAAGCTTTATGGAGATGAAGATTATATTTTTTAGCACGACCTGGCACCTGCTCACAGTGCCAAAACCACTGGTAAATGGTTTACTGACCATGGTATTACTGTGCTCAATTGGCCTGCCAACTCTCCTGACCTGAACCCCACAGAGAATCTGTGGGAAATTGTGAAGAGAAAGTTGAGAGACGCAAGACCCAACACTCTGGATGAGCTTAAGGCCGCTATCGAAGCATCCTGGGCCTCCATAACACCTCAGCAGTGCCACAGGCTGATTGCCTCCATGCCACGCCGCATTGAAGCAGTCATTTCTGCAAAAGGATTCCCGACCAAGTATTGAGTGCATAACTGAACATAATTATTTGAAGGTTGACTTTTTTTTGTATTAAAAACACTTTTCTTTTATTGGTCCGATGAAATATGCCAATTTTTTGAGACAGGCATTTTGGGTTTTCATGAGCTATATGCCAAAATCATCAGTATTAAAACAATAAAAGACCTGAAATATTTCAGTTGGTGTGCAATGAATCTAAAATATATGAAAGTTTAATTTTTATCATTACATTATGGAAAATAATGAACTTTATCACAATATGCTAATTTTTTTGAGAAGGACCTGTATGTATTGATATATAAATAAAGTTTAAACAAATTTGGGAAAAAAGTTTTTTTATACATTTTTTACCTACCCTGCCTTTAATTTATAAAAATATATTTTAATCAACTTCAATAGTCTAGGCGACTTTGAGTTATTGCATAAATGAATGAGAGGAGTCTTGTTGCCTAGTTTCCTATAATGCACAAACGAACCAATCAGAATGGCTATGCAAATGATGGAACATCATTTCGATATAAAAAAACTAATACATCATAGGAGGAGGTCTCCTAAACCTTCAGATGACCTGTCAGATTTGTCCCATTCATTTTCATATAATGACAGTTGTTGGTTTGGTGACGGGAAATATTATCATGCAGCCTAAACGATCAAGGATTTCCTAATATATTAGAACAAATATGGCAAACTACTATAATCTTCTATTGTTGCCATATGTTGTATTTGATCAATTTTAATTTTAATCAGTTTTCATGTAACATTCTCATTCAAACCACCATTGGTAAGAATCTACAGTCTATGGTAAGAATATAGGGACACTTATTTGTATATTATTTCTATGAATAATTGATCTTTTTCACCTTATTAGAGAGAGTGGTGTCAGGCATCAGGCTGAAGTTTTTGGTGAGTTTAGAGTCTTCCCGTTGACTAGTCGGAAAGCTTGGCTCTCGTCCCTCCAGCAGCGGCCGCTTTTCTTCTAGGAGCTCCTCGTCCTGTTCTCCAGCCTCGGGGGCCAGGGTCGTGACCTCCGTCACTAGGACTAGGTGGGACATTCTTTTCTTGAGTCTATTCTGCAGGGTGAAATGGCAACTTTGTGACATTTTTCTTTCTCTTGTAATGTATTATTTTAGTATCACCAACATACCATTTTAGTTTTAGTCAGATTTTTAGCTACAGTTTTAGTCATTTTGTTCTGGTTTTCTGTTTTTGTTTTAAATGTGTAGTTTATTAAGTTTAGTACATCAAGTAAAACTAAATGAAAATGAGAGATGATGCCAGTTAACTACCTGAAATAAAACAAGTACAAGTAACTTTTATATTTTCGTTATTTCAGTTAACATAACATTTTATTTTTAGCGTTCATTAACTATAATAACCCTGTTCTTTCATCATATTGTCTTCCTATCCTATCTGGGTGAGACTAAACGACAGTAAACTGTTGAAGTACAACAGTTGGAGTTAAACAGCGCTGTACAGTTGTTTGATGTACCACTGTTTTTGTAGTACAAAACATTTGTGCATTGATTATTTTCTGTGGAGCCCTGAAGCATCAATATAAGAACAAATCACTGAACAAAAGCAAGCTAACCTGTATTTGACTCATGTTGTCCAGTGCTTCAGTCAGAGATGTCAGACATGGGAACATGTCCCAGTACATACAGAAGAGCTGCGGACAGAAGAGCGGTTAAACCAGTCTGTTCATGGCTCTACACACATTACCAGTTCCATCAGATCGAGATATAAGAGTGCAAATCAGGAAGCCATTCAACTATCTGATTATACACTACAGCTTACAGTCTCTTTTACTCTCTAGAGTACCACTAGACCATTAACCATCTCAACCGACCGTTAAACTTGCTTACAAATTCAGAAATCTCATTTATGATGGAATATGCATGCAAATCAATTAGGTGAAAATAGACACATTCATTTTAAGGTCAATATGTCCCATTTATTTTTCTCTATTTCACTCCCAAACAAAACCAAGAAGTTTTCAAGCAATGATTCAAAAAAGTAAAGATGCTGGTAGGTGTGTAGCTTATGCTTTACAAATTTAAAGAAATAGTTCACACAGAAAAAAAATATTCTGTCTTCATTTACACACCCTAATGTCGTCCCAAACCCGTTTGACTTTATTTATTCTTTGGAACACAAAAGGTTATATTTTGAAGAATGTTTTTCAATTTTTGTACACAATGACTTCCATTGTGTGAACAGAAATAATATTGCAAAAGAAAAAAAGGTCAAACAGTTTTGGAAACACCATGAGGATGAGTAAGAAATGATGACAGTCTTCATATTTTAGGGAACTATCCCTTTAAATTTCTCATGCTGCCACAAAGGATGATGGGAAATGTAGTTTTGTGAGTAAGGCGCCATATATACTGGTTAATTAGTAATATTTTCTGGCGAGCTTGATCGCATAAAATGTGTACAAAGTACATCGCATATTCAGCAGCGATGATCAATACCTGTTACCTTCTGCCATAAAACATAATTGACTCCTCACCCAATTCAAAAAGGCCATTCAGTGAATGATGATCAAGAGTCGAGATACAGTTTATAGTAAACACGCATTATGTGAATTACCTGCATGTTTGCTCTGCATTTCTGGACCCAGTCAGCCACTCCCAACAGCAGCTTGTGTCTGGCCATGTGCTCATTAACCCCCACCAACCGCACGTCTGTGTTCATGTTGATCTGAAACAGATACACCTCTTCATCTCAGCTACAATCAAGTCTGCATTAAAAGGGAATACGGGTTTGCTTCTACAAGAAAGAGCGAGTGATGTGATCACGTGACAGCCCACCTCTTTGTAGCTGTAGTGGAAGATGAGGTTGATGGCGACGGTGAGGATCATGGACACCAGACTGACACACACACAGAGCACCCAGAAGCCCTCTGTGCTGCCATCGAGGTACATGTGAATGGTCGAGTACACAGCGCACCACAGCACCACATAAAAGACCTGCAACACAAACACAGCACGCTGGGTTTCCTTGCAGTCACCTGATCCTCCAAATTCTTGCCTGCTTAGTGCTTATTTTTTCTGGATGTGTTTTTGTGCAGAATAGTGAAAGGTGGTCACAAGGTAAATGTCAGGCATGGTTTCTGAACCCAAAATATACTATTTTTTAGTGTTCTGTTGAATAAAAAAAATTAACCACATTACAAAATGTCCAGGTAACATTTCATCCCAAAATGAAAACGTAAAATTAGAAATGTATCTTTTTTTTCATTACCATAGAGCCATTTTACTTTTTTAGTAGTTACCATTATTTTCATTGATGATTCTCATTAGATTCCTATTATTACAATATAGTAATTTTCACTGTGTTACAGCCTTTAAACCTTAACCTTTACTGTGAGAATCCATTCACACCAAGGGCAGACACTATATAACTATGTCCGTAACTATAAAGTTGTAATAATCATTCTACTTCAATGAGAATAGTGAAGTCTACACCACAACTTTAATGATATAATGGCACAGAGGAACTATATTATTGACGCATTTAAACCAGCAGTGCACCATTAAAACAAACAGAAAGTTATCACCCAGTGGTGTGATCACTAATATAGTCAGCGTTATAGTTATCTTCATGGTTATCATTCTTGGTGTGAAGACCATTAACACATTTCTTATTTAAATTAGCCTAAATGAAAGGCATAAAAGCAATACTACAGTTATTTAAACACAATACTTAAATACACTCCAAAAATGATTAAATGATTTACATTTTAATGATCTATACTATTTACAATTTATTTATTTAATCAATTTATTTAATTTATATTTGGTTTTATTGGTCAAAGTGGATACTTGTCTAAACTCCTTTTGATTTTGGATTGAAATATAACCTGGGCCCATTCATAACAGGTGCTATGAGTTTCTCTTAGTCCTACTGGCTTCGCTCAGTGCTGGTATGTGTGTGACCTGCAATGTTTGCAACATGCTGTTTCTTACGGGTGCCATGAAGACATTAAAAATGTTTGAGTTGAAAAGCAGGTATCTTCTGACGGACGGGTGGTCCAGCGCTAAACCAAGTGGACCCTCAAAGTCTTCTGCTGGAATCTGAAATAGATTGAACATCAAAATACAGCATGGAAATAAAATGTTGGTTCATTTTAGAAATCTGTGATGAAATGATGCTGAAAATGTACTAGCCTGGAAGCCTTTGGTTTCCAGAAGTGTCCTGCAGTGTGAGAAGTCAAAGGTGGGAGTGAACCAAGTGGATGTGGACACAGACGCCACACACTCACCTGACAGAAAGATAAACAGTTTAAAACTGAAATCCCATCTTTAATAGTCATCAGGAAGAATTTAAGATGGTTTAAGCCTATTAAGAATTAAAAACGAAAGTAATGCATTTGGGAGAAGTGGATTTGCTGCATCACATATTTTCAATTCCTGTGGCCTTAAAGAAGATCTGCAGTATGACATGTTATGAAAGAGTCATTACAAGCATTTCATTCAGTACCATTTTGTCCTTCAGGGATGGGGGAAAATCACACTGCAGTCACACTGATACTCAGTGTTTGATGATTTCGGTTAGCTGGTTTGTTATTAATGCTGAAAGAGAGACAGAAACGTGGCGATTCGTACCATTCGTCCATGTGGACTGTGTGCCTGGTTCTCCTGCCGTGACTGACTGTCCTGTGGGGGATTCAACATCAGCTCTTTCCTCTCTGTTACACTGCCGCTCCCTCTCCTCCATGGTGACAGAACCTGCTGGAAAACACAAGCACCCAGATATCACCAGAAACTACAGCTGCAGTGCAGTTACCTATCAAAGACAGATATGAACCAACTATTCAAAATGAGAGCTCAAGGCAAAAACCACAGGTGAAAAGGGCAGATGTGTAAACAAATAGATATCACCATATTAATCATTAAGACAATTGTTTTTTATTACAAGTTTATGGAATGTTCTGTTTAAATATGCAAATTAGGCATTATCTAATTGAAAGTGCACTCATTTGAATACATTTCAAGAATAGAAATCTCAAGCCAAAACTTGTTTCGTTTTCTTGACATACCTTTTTCTTCTTTTTCTTTTTTTACAGTGGGGTTTTACATAGGGGATTTTGGATTTCTTAATTTTTTTATTTTGGGAATTACTCCATAAATCAGAAAATACTGTCAACAACAACAACAACAACACACATGCATTGGGCAAAACAGCCCAAAATCTTTAAAAAGACTTATGATTATGAAATCATGGAAATGTTTTTTTTTCCTATAGTGTCTTGCCATAAGGACAAATACAGTGGCAAAGTAGCCTGTATTCTTTTTCAATAAAAAAAACTAAACTAAACAGCAAAAAACAGGCAAACTAAAACATAAGCCTTAAAGCATAGGAAATGACACATGATATACAGGAATAAAATACATTTTGTTGCCACAAATGAAGACTATGTTTCCATGACTTATTAATTAGTTCCCTCATTTTAGTTAAATTATCACCACAGTTGATTAATTTGTTACTTTGTTTTAGGTATACCATGGCTGCATTGGTTTCCTCATTTTAACTAAAGGAGTCATATGATGCGATTTCAAGTTTTCCTTTCTCTTTGGAGTGTTACAAGCTGATTGTGCATAGATAAAATCTGTAAAGTTTTAAAGATTAAAGCCTCAAATCCAAAGAGATATTCTCTATCAAAGTTAAGACTCTGCCACGCCCCCTAAAACACCTCATTTAAACACGCCCCCACATGTCTACATCACTATGTGGGAAGAATTGCGTAATGCCGCCCAAATGTTCACTCAAAGATACAAGGCGTGATATAAGGCACATTTCCGATTAGTGCTTGTGGTGTTTGGCCAGTCACAATGCACTGGGTCAGTTGTCCAATCAGAGCAGACTGCGCTTGTCAGAAGGAACTTTGTAGAAAACGCTGTGTTTGAGAGAGGCGGGGCATAGAGGACCTACAATAATGTACAGTATTTGAAAAATAATCTGTTTTTTGAACATTAAAGCATGTCAACATATTCTGTTACACCAAATACATAAAATAATGATCTTTAAAAAGCATCATATGACTCCTTTTTAAGTGAAATTGTGGATACAGTTTCCCTAAAACGAGTAAATAAATGTCATTGGAACAAATTCTTAAAGTCACAATGACAACAGATCTTTTCTTCCATTCTGTAACATAACAGATTATTTAAAATGTAAACATGAAGGGCGGGACTTATTCTGTGCATCGGTTGTTCATTGGATGATGAGATGTGAATGTCACTCAATTCAATTTCATTTCATGTCAACTTTAATTTATGGCCACAATATATTGTCACAACAACCACCACAAACTAATGAGGTCTAGGAAGGTCAAGACGTAATGTAACATAACGTATAATTTTCATAATATAATTCCATAATTCTAAAGAACATGTCATTCAAATGAGATCGCTCACTCAGAAAGGAAACTCGGACAAAGGCTCACACTTCAAAAAAGTCAAAAAAGCTATATATATATAAAATATATATATAACAAAGAGCATGATGGCAAACCTTAGGTCAGGGCCCAGCTTGTCTCAGTCAATGCTTTTGGCACAGTGCACTGTCTGTTTAAGAACAGGAAACACAAACCTTGCAATCAACTTCTCTTTTTAGAGTTTCGCATACAAGAAAGCGAGGAAGATGTTAGGTTTCTCAATAATAAAGAAAGACAGCATTTTTTTCCTTCAGAATTATGTATGTTATTCCGAGATATTGTAAGTGGCTTCAAGCAGTGTTTTTTACAGAATATGCATCAATATGCTTTAACCTTTGCATATATGATAGAGAAAATGCTTCAGAGAGCTGTTAATGTTTCATCATTGTGACAGAGGTTTTAAAGCAATTTCAACAAACCTGTAAGCACAGCAGATGACACGATAGCTGACTCCACTGCAGCCTGGAAGCTGAAGAAAATGATAGACACATAGATATTATACAGCATGTGTCTATATATAGCTTACCCTGAAAATGATCCCTCCATCTCATTCTCACTCACCTTTGCTAGTTCTTGAATACAGCAAACATGTTTAACTGTTGAAGAATGGAGTGTGTATGTGGCAGCAAATCCGTCTCTTCATTTCTCTCATTGTGTTTCTTCTCAGTCATGCCTGCTGTTGTCACAACCTTCGCTCTTTTTTCTCTTCTTGTTAGGCTCCTCCCACTATTTTAACTGTCATTTATTTATCTCTACATATTAGCTTTGCCTTTCTCCTTTTTTCCCATCAGGCTCCTCTCATGGTCTCATAAGCTCTCTCTCTCTTTCTCTTTCACTCCCTGTGAGTGTGTCTTCCTCCTTTTTGTGAATGCAAAACTGATTTTAAACCCTCCCCCTCATGCTCTTCCTCTATCTCTTTATTTTGTGTCGTTTCTTTTTCTCTTAGCTTGTGACTCGGCTCAGTCTGAACACATGACTGCTGGAATGTACACAATTTCACATAGCCATGGCGAAAAGTGTGTGTCTGTGCTTGAACGTGTGTGAGCCCAGGAAAGAGAAAGAGACAGGAGATAATAATGTCATGGTCTTTCTACATTTATTTACTGTTGCCAAAACTGCTGCTGGGAGTTTGTAGAAAATAAACAGAACAGGTTTTGAGTCAAAAGTCCAGTTGCACTGTTCTCTAGGAGTGGCTTAGTCTGTTGGTTTTATACATAGGCCTATATAAATACATATGGGATATTTTTTGGTGGATTCTGTCCTGCCAACTAAAATGTCAATTTCATTATATTTTTTGTAATGTCTGTCAGATTGATTTAAATTTGTATTACTTTGTTTTATTTTAAAAGTTTTTTTGTTTTGTTTTGGCTAAGGCTTTAAGGCCAGGGAAAAAATAATGTAAATAATGTTATAAATAATGTTTTGTAAAAAATAAAAAAATAAAAAAGCATCTAAATTACCACAATCACTCAAGGTGCATGAGTAATAATTTATAGGTAACATTTACGAAGATAAACTATTTGTTGTTGCTGTGTTTAGTTATTAACAAAAATCTACATTTGGTAGACTTGTATGCCAGTGTTTGATAAGCGTTTATTGTAATATGTTCCACAATGATGATTGTTATTATTATTAATATAATATACAGGATTCTGGAGAGAAATTAGTAAAAATATATTTTAATTCACTTAAAGCACATTTCAATTCAATTTCATCTTCAGCATTAATAAAGTAAGCGATCAAAATTGAAGATATCTTGCAGCACTCAATGCATCAGGACTGGTTGAATTGAGCAATGTGTTCATTCAACTGTCTCAAGGTCCTCTGATGCCTTACACATATAATCTGTATTTAGTAAAATAACGTCTGTTTCATCATGCTGTTTATCAGGATATAGGCCTACTTTTCAACCGACATCTTGTGACCATTTATTCAGTAACACAAATCATAATCTTACATATAGCTTCTCAAAGGTTCTGTTTAATGTTATTAAAGACATTTATGTGCGTAATAAATGCACATTTTGTGAAATGGACAGTTATCAAAATTCATCCAGCAAATAGCAAACAAAAATCAGTCTCTGCTGCTATAATCCAGCACACTTAGAAGATACTACATAAATAATAGGTTTAGAGCTCTATATGAACTCATACAGTACTGATTAATCAACTTAAATCATGTAAAATATGGTGATAGACTCTGATACAGACAGCTCTTGACACTAGACACCTGGGCCCATAGACATGTGTTTATGCCTCACTGACTCCACCTGCTGGGAAATAAAAGTGAGCACAAGTGTACACGAGAACACTTGGTCCATAGCATACAGTTAACGAGCTGAGACCGTCCTGCAGGTGAGATTCTTAAGATAGGCTGTTAATGGACTTAATGTATACTGCCAAATGCCTCAGAAACGCATTTTTTTTAGTAAATAAAATAATAATAATTAATGTAAACATTTTCACGTACAAAATTATTACATATAATCTTGTATAATGCATTATAGCCTATTACAACTATAATATAGGCTGTATAAATATACAAAAAAATGAAAATATTTGTAGTTTATTCATAAAATGTAACCAAAAATAAAAACCAACAGAGTCTACAAAGATTATGCCATTATATTTCTAACAATAAACGTTTTTAAATAATTTAATAAAATAAAATAGTATTTCCGACTTCCGCTCTATTGTTTTTTTTCTTTTGTAAATTGCTCTGGCATGTGACTGGCGTCACGTGGGGGGCAGTCACATGACTTTATGGACAAGGATGTGAGTCGTGTGTTGTTGCCATGTAGATACGTCCGGATTCACACGTCTTATTAAAGGAAATAAACACCTTAATCAGGAAATTGTCGTTTCTTATTTGCTTATTGCAGTCATATCTGTCGCTCACTTTTGTTATTTCAATGGATTTTATTCGCCAGTTTGGAGTTGTGATTGTGATCGCGGTGCTCTCCGGCGCGCGAGCAGACGAGTCTCAGGTAAATACATGACTTCTGTCACATGATATTGTGCTGATCTGTCCTCAGACTGCAATTTATTGATATTAAATACATGCTGGTAATGTGTTTGACTATAACATGTACATGCAAAATAAAGTGTGTAACTGAACTAAAGTTTAATGATGCAAGTATTTTGTGTTTTTTCACCAAAAGAACACTGCCCTGACTGACATGTGCTAGTTAATAGATCTCATTAATCAAAATGAAATCACATCTTCCCTTGCTTTTTGTGTTTTTATACCCCAGTAAAAAAATTGTGTACATTCTCCAATGCTCCTTACAGAAGCACTGCGAAAGAACCAGTAAAGTAGTCTATTTTAGAGGGTTTATTTGATTAATTTATTATTCATGCTTCTATATTATTTTAATTTCTTTATTAATATTTTCAGCATATTGCTGTTAAATGCTTTTTTGTCCTAGAATATTTTGCACTTATGTCGCATAGTTTTGTCATGTGATTTTCATATGGAAGAAATATCTCTCATAACTCAAATCGTTGTTCCTTTGTTTTACTGTGGTAATTCCCCACAGATCGACCCGCTGATATATGAGGAGCAGCTGCTGTGGGTCGGCGGTGGAGCCGGTGAGGTCAACACTTACAGGATCCCTCTGCTGACCTTCACAACGCGTGGAAGTCTGCTGGCTTTCTCTGAGGCCAGGAAAATGTCCTCCGGTGACATCGGTGCGAAGTTCATCGCGCTGAGACGCTCCACTGACAAAGGTGGGCCGTCCACCTCCGCTTCAGTCATAGATGGCTGTTTTAGATGACACTGAATTGCGATCTCTTCGTATATCCCTCAGGAGCCACCTGGTCTCCCATCACCTTCATAGTGAACGATGGTGATCTAGCAGATGGGCTGAATCTAGGTTCGGTCGTTGTGGATGAAGAGACTGGTGCTGTGATACTCATCTACTCGTTGTGTTTCCACCGTTATCACTGCAAGCCCTCCAGCACCATGATGGTGCAGAGTCTGGATGACGGGTTCACCTGGAGCGCCCCGCGAAACCTCTCCGTTGAGCTGGGGGTGAAGAGCTTTGCTCCAGGGCCTGGCTTCGGCATACAGGTGTGTTTGGCATTGTCTCCATTCTGTTCCTCCTTCAGGGGAAAACTAAAGCATGGTTTATGACTTCCTGTTGTTTATGATGCTGTTATGACTTCTTGAATTGTATAAAACTACTAAACTATTTTATTGTCTTTGTGGTTAAGTGTTGGATTATAAAAGAGAACAAAAAAAGCTGACATGGTACTTTTCCACCCTTTTTCAAGTGCATTTAGTCCATCATATGCCTGTGTTCACAGAAACGGTATGCTCCCAATGTGGGCCGTCTGGTGGTGTGTGGCCACGGATCCATTGCTGGCGATGGGGTCTTCTGCATCCTGAGTGATGATCATGGTGCATCCTGGAGATATGGAGCTGCTCTGAAGAGCATCCCTTACAATCAGCCTAAACAAGACCTGGACTTCAACCCGGACGAGTGTCAGGTAATATTTAACAACTCAATACATACTGAAGTGTTACTACAGTAGACAACGTTTTTGTACTTTAATTCTACCCTAGAAAGTATTTTCAAGCTTTTTTTTTTAGGCTTGATCTTAAACAATTTCCTCTTTGACTTGACACACTCTCTCGCATCGTTAACAGCCAGTGGAACTGGAGGACGGAAGTATAGTCATCCATGTGCGCAACCAGAACAACTACCACTGCCGCTGTCGAATAATAGTGCGGAGTCTGGATGGAGGCGAGACTCTTCCTGTGGAGGAGCTGGTGTTTGACAAAGCCCTGATCGACCCCGCCGTCGCAGCCGGAGCCCTGCAGAAACAAGGAGTGATGTACTTCACCAACCCCTCCAGCACTCAGCACAGTGAGGAAGAGCAGTTCACAGAGCATTACTCACAAATAACACAATTAAAGATTCATGGACGATTAATTGTTATTTGCTTGCACAGGGGTCAACCTAACTCTTCGCTGGTCCTTTTCTGATGGGAAGTCATGGGAAAAGCAGGCTGTCCAGATCTGGGCGGGGCCAAGCGGTTATTCCTCTATGACATCACTCAAGGGAGATTCTCCTGAGGACAGCAGCTACATTTATGTCATTTATGAAAAGGGCCATAAAGATTACTGGGAGACCATCTCTTTTGTCAAAATCCATCTATACGGAGGGAAATAACGTATAGATAAATAAAGCCAAGAAAAAGGGATATTTAGGAATTTTAAAATTAATGCGAGAAAGCCAAGGTATCATCCTGATGTGAAGTATTTTTACATTTCTTCTGATTAAATCTGGTCTACACTAGAAGTGTTTTATATGAATTTCACTCCAGAAAGAATCAAGACTTCCTGCTTCAGTGTGAGATTGATCTATACAGCAGTATAATACAAAAACAACCATGATTGTACACACCTTTTTTTTTTTTTTTACCTGTCAGAGCACAAAACTTTTTGTATGTCTTGAATTTCTCATAATAACTTTGTGCAGCTGGTCGCGCATGTGTTTTGGGGACTATTTGATGGTTTTTAAAACACTCAGGCACTGTTTGTCTTGCTGATCACTTTATTTCTTCTTTTATTTTTGTGTTGTTTTCAATAATGTAAATGAAGTGAATCTTCATGAAGCTTGAGATGGTTGTTTCCTGCTGTATAACGGTGATTGATTTGTAAGTCTTGAATTAATGTTTTGAAGACAGAAGTGTGATTTCATTTGAATTATCTTGAGGTGTTTCTCCAAACTCTGGTGTTGCTTAAATTAATGAAGGCCTCTAAATGACTAGCACAACCTGAAAGACACAAGGGTTTGAGACCCATAGACACTCTAAGCAATCAGTGTTTGTCCTCCAAATTATACAACTGTAAAGTCAGGAAAGCCCATTTTATATTGAACTGTGTCATTCATGTGTTTCAGGTTAAATGGTTTTATTTATGCAGTCTGGCCTTTTTGTGGCAATAGATGTTGTACATTTAGATGTCAGACAATTATTTTGGTAACATCTTACTGTAAGCGAATTTTAAATAGTACATGCAAGTTTGTGTTAGAAATCAACCAAAAGGCTTTCACTTAATTACATTTCATATTAACATATTTGACCTTTTTGACACTTTTTTGCTGGATTCAACCCATCAACACAGGGACACATTTTGTTGTTCAATAAATATTTCTATTTTGATACAGTAACTCCTTGTTTCTTTTAGTTCTAACCGTCTCAAAAGACAAATAAGAATAAAGCTTTATATTGACATTATATTTTAGTTGGGCAGCATTTGTACTTATTAATCAGAGATGACCATTAGAAGGTTTTTAACACAAATGCACTATATTTCATAACGCGTTACATCACTCTGTCCACCTGTCCCCACACAATAACTCATAGAGACTAAAACATCTCACACTTAAGAAAAAAGGCAGTAGTTATTTGATTAAACATATTGTAAATATTGTAAAATATTATTAAGATGTATGACAAATGTTTTCTTTCTGAATATCATTTATCATTGTAATTTATTCCTGTGATGCAATGCTGAATTACTCCAGTCTTCAGAGTCACATGATCCTTCAGAAATCATTCAAATATCAATATCAGTATCAATGTTGAAACCTGTTGTGCTGCCTAAAATATTTATGGAAATCAAAATGCACTGTTCTTGCACAGGGTCTATCTGGTCCTTCACTGATTCACACATTTTTTTTAAGTAACATTACAAAACTGTACTTCCACTTTTGATAAATATATCAATAATACGAAAGTAAGAATATTTTTTTTTTAAGGGAAGAAGGAAGAGGTTATTTTAAAAAAAGAACCTTTTATAACCCTTTTATAAGGTTCCTACTGTCAGATATTTATGAAAACATTTGTAAAATTGTCAACTCTAATCCTGAAGGAAAAGATTTGTTTGTTTTGTGATTGTCACTTATCACAGCCATGATTTATCCGTCACACAAATATAAAGAAATACATTTTAGATACATTTACTCATTTGAACAGGTGATTTATGTACCTTTTTGTCAATATTTACCATATTTGACAATTTATCTAATGGTGTGCATGTAGGTTCGTCAAATGAAGTCTAAAGGTGCAGCTGATAGATTTGCATGTCTATGATGTGCCTAGCGCTTATCATTACTGTCAGCTAAACCGGTCTGTTAAACCAGTTCTCTCGTCTCTCGAGCGCTTGTGTAGACTTTAAACAGCCTTCAGGAAACATACAGTAGTTCGCACATGACATGACAAAACTTGCCGCCATGAATCACGCTCTTTTGCGGATTTTGCTTCTTACGGTGTCGTGTGCGTTTGCGCGAAATGAAACGGTAGGCTAAATACGATTTTGTTTAATCACAACCTTTAACATATTTGGAACCTTTCTGTTTGACAAAAGGTTCTCTGTGGCGAAATAAATTTCTTTAGATTATAAAATGGTAAGAAATAGATGTCTCTGTAAAGAACCTTTGATTGAATGGTTCTTTGTAGAACCAAAAACGATTCTTCTATCTATGGCAACGCTTGAAGAAAATTTTAAAGCACCTTTATTTTTAAGAGTGTATGACGATTAGAAATATCAAATTACGATGAATGAATCCACAATACAGCACATTAATTTTGCAAGGTAGTTGCACTTTACTTGGCAAGGTGAGGTGGCTGTTTGTCACAAGACAAGAGGAAGTTTATATAGGAGTAACTTAACTATACATGTTTGGGTCAAAAGTCCACTTACACAAGTGTGTTTTCTCTAACAGTTATATTGTGTTGCTAATGTTTTGTTCATCACACTGCTCATATCTGAATATTTTCCTGAGCAAAAATGGAGGGACTGTTCAAAATGTATCAGTAGTGAAGACTCATTGGTATGTGCTTACACAGAACTTGTATTTCAAGAGTAAACGCAACTAGCCTCGTTCATCTCAGCTTGTTTATTTATTTAGCTATTTATTACATAGTTGTGACCTGTATCATTTTATTCCTTTACTTTTTCACATGTAGCTCAATCCAGCTATCATCGATGAGCAGCTGCTCTGGGTCAGTGGTGCAATTGGAGAAGTGAACACCTACAGAATTCCCCTGCTCACCTTCACTACTCAGGGAAGTCTGCTGGCTTTTGCAGAGGCCCGGAAACTGTCCTTCCAAGACATTGGAGCCAAGTTCATCGCTTTAAGACGCTCCACAGACAGAGGTGTGTCAGATTGAGTTGTCTTAGCTCTTTTGGTGAAAGACAAGATTCTGTTTCCATTCCCATTTTCTTCTCCAACCATCTCTTTCCTCTGACACATTCTCAGGAGCCACCTGGTCTCCCACCTCCTTCATAGTGGACGATGGTGATCTAGCAGATGGGCTGAATCTAGGTTCGGTCGTTGTGGATGAAGAGACTGGCGCTGTGATAGTCATCTACTCGTTGTGTTTCCACCGTTATCACTGCAAGCCCTCAAACACAATGATGGTGCAGAGTCTGGATGATGGGTTCACCTGGAGCGCCCCGCGAAACCTTAACCCTCAATTGGGGCTCATGAGTTTTCTTCCTGGACCTGGCTTCGGCATACAAGTATTCCACTTAGATGCCTAATTTCATATCTGAGTGCCTCGTTTACACCTCACTTACAAGTCCCATAGACTCAGTGGCTACAATAAGTGGCCAGTTGTCAGGCAGAATGTGGTTATGAAAATGTTTTCATTTTTCATTGTTCTGAGAAATTTCATGGATGAAATTCAGTCATTTCAATAAGAAATTGCATGCTTTGGAATTTAACATAAGTGCAAATGATTTCTCTATGCAGATTTCGCATTAGGTTCAAGGTGGTCATTGAAATTCACTACGATGATGACCAACAGAAAGCTACTTGATTTGAAGTGTGAGCTGTGTTTTGTGCACCTCTACACTATTGACAATAGACATTGTACATTTTTTGCCACCGATATTATACCAAAACTTTGCTAATGTGACTTTCATGCCTTTAGACACATCTGCATGTGCAGTATAATGGTACAAAAATTACCAGAGTACCAAAATATTTTTAACGATTTGGTAATAATGCATTCAATGCACACTAATAATGTATTAATGTTGAAACTATTTTTATTCAATTAAAATTAAAGTGTAATTATGTAAGTGTAATATATAAACAAATTGTTTAAAATAATTAATTTAAATATGTGTGTTTTTGCTAAGTATAACATTAGTTCAGTTAATACCAGCAACTGTTCCTAGTGTGCTGTATTTTTTAAAACTTATGAATTTTGTTTTGAAAATTAATTTGAGTGCGTTGATCACATAATTTAATTGTGTCACAGGTTGTTTGCAGTGAGGCGAGGATCTGGTAGCCCTCAGTGTATTTGTTAAATGAAACAAAACACTTGTGATCACAAGGGAACTGAGAATAGCAAACACTTTATCTTGACCAGCCAAAACTGAACTGAAAAACGGGGCTAAACATACAGGGCATACAAAAACTAAAGGTGAAAAAAAATTAGTAACCAAACAAACGCACATCCTTGACAAAAAAAAAAAGAAACAAAGCAAACAGGACAAAACACAGTGCAAACTAAAATTACTATTATATAGAGGCTGTATCAGATAACATGAATCCTCCCAACAAGTGCTGGAATATTCATAAAGAAACAGTGGAAAACCCACATTTTGTGATGATCATTTGTTTATTAATACATAATATTAGTTTTATATGCATCTAATAAATTTTAGTGATTTCTGTTGTCTATCTACTGTATAAGTATAATATTTTAGTGTAATTGCCTACCAAATCTTCTCAGCCTCAGATGTCACGCCCAGGAACCGATGACTGAATGTGTGATGCAGTGGCACAGAAATTTGGAAATCAATTGGAAATCGGCGTTGGATTGGTTGATTTATACATGATTTCCGAGAGACGTGTGTCGCGTTCTTTAGCGTTCCACCTGAAAACAAAGATGCTGTGTTTGCGAAACCCCCTCACGGAAGAAGAAATCTGTTGTGTTTACAACTATGATGATGAGCGCTTATCAGGTTCAACTAAATGTTGCATTTTATATGTATGTGAAATATTTGAAGTTTGCAGCATAGAATCATTAAAATATGTCACTAAAAAACTGTTTTACACACCGGTCCATGCCCCTAAATGTGATGTGGCCCAACATGAAACGTGATTGGTTGCTTTACCTGTCAGTCATATGGCCATCTTGGGCAGGTCTTGGCTATTCAAAGTGCACATGGTTCCTAGACCTTCTGGCTACGCGAGACTAACCAAACTAGGGATGGGACGGTATGAAAATTTAATATCACGATTATAGTGACTAAAATTATCACGATTATCAATATTATCACGGTTTTGTTGAAACGAGATGAAAGTGTTCAAAAATAGTTGATGCTCACACTGAAAACATTTCAGCAAGTTTTATATTTAATAATCAACAAACAACTAATAAAACAAGCAACTCTATGCACTTAATTTAAAGAAAGATTAAATTCTGTGGCATTTCCTTCCTTACAATGAAAAGTGTAGAAGCATAGAAAAGTCACTGACTTTCGCCATTCCTTCTCGAAAAAAAACAAAAAAAACATTGTGCGCTGCGCTTGCGTCAGACTGTTGCTGGCTGGACATGATTTAATAGTGAGTTATTAAAACCGCGATAATCAAACACGGTTTTAATGATAATTCATTTTTAAACGATATTACTAACCTTCAGCACATTTTATCACGGTTATCAATAAAACCGGTTATCGTCCCATCCCTAAACCAAACCTATTCTGACTGGCATAAAAAGCATCCTATTATAGTTTATTTCGTTTTTTCTTGCAACTTAGCATTGAGTCTATCTAAAATAAAACAGATACCACAGACTGTGCAATATACTAATTTCTTCATGATTCTTCGTGATCTCAGGCTATGTATTTATCTAATGGTGCTTACAGAAACGTCATCCGCCCGCAGTTGGGCGTCTGGTGGTGTGTGGCCACGGCAGCTTGGCTGGAGACGGAGTGTTCTGCATCCTGAGTGATGATCATGGAAACACATGGAGATACGGAGCTGAGCTGAAGAGCATTCCCTACAACCAGCGCAAACACGACCTTGACTTTGAACCAGATGAGTGTCAGGTAGGTCAACTTTCACTTTTCTGTTTTAGAAATGATTGCATTGGTTTTAGTGTGTCAGAAATATGGATCAGAAGAGTTTATAAAATCTTCAGACTTCTGTCTTATGTTTCCTCAAAGCCAGTGGAGCTGGATGACGGCAGCATCGTGATTAATGTGCGCAACCAATATCACTACCACTGCCGCTGTCGCATTGTTGTACGCAGTCTGGATGGAGGAGAGTCTCTGCCGGTGGAGGAGCTGGTGTTTGATCACACACTGGAGGATTCTGCGGTTGCAGCTGGAGCTTTAGAGAAGGAAGGAGTGCTTTACTTCACCAACCCAGCCAACGCTAACAGCAGTGAGCATGATGATACCTGTGTTTCTGAGTCCTGCACATTATGGAGCTCTCTCTTTTAAGACACCTCATTAGGGAGACCTCCAAAATGTGCAGTGCTGTAGTATTGTGAGAGAAAGATTTAGTAACAAATTTCTTTCTTCTTCAGGTTTTCTGTGAACTCTTGATATATATATATATACCCATTTACACATACCTTGATTCTAAATCTTTTCTTTCTGTTGTTTTGATTCTGATGTCTTTGGTTTTGTCTGTGCATTGAGAGAGCAGCATGTGTAATAGCTCATTCATGCTTGTACATGTGGCTATAAGCTATTTTAACTGTGGTGTTGTTTTCCTCAGGAGTGAACCTCACCCTTCGCTGGTCTCTGAATCGCGGTAAATCATGGGTGAAAGATACTCTGAAGATCTGGGCCGGGCCAAGTGGATACTCATGTATAACGTCACTTAAAGGCAATGAAACCGTGGATCATAAATACATCTATGTCATCTATGAGAAAGGCCAAAAAGACTATTTTGAGTCCATCTCCCTTGTGAAAATTGACCTGTACAGCGACCAGTGAAGAAAGTCATTGATGGGCTGATTCATTTTAGAAAGAAAAAACAGCTTGATCAAGTTGCTTACTTTTGAAAATCAGTATTTAGGTGAAGATGGGTTTTATTATTTAATCAAATTAATTGTCTGCCCCTCCAAAATAAATAAATAAATAGCACTTTCTTCAATAATAAAAATATAAAATAAAATAAAAACATATGTATACATTTATTTTGGCATTTTTTTTTTTTTTTTTATAACTTCAAAATGACTCTCTATAAAACTCCAGATGGCTACGATAACCCAAACAACCACAGCAATCTGCAGCAAAAGAGAGTAGTTTTTATTTACATAATTCAACGAGCACAGTTCATTCACTGTCAGCTGCTGTGCAGTCAATGGAATGAGCTGCTCGTCTTCCACTCACTCTCTGAACAGAGCAGCGGGGAAGCAAGACCTCGTGCCCGCGCAGGACACTACCGGTGACTTTTACAGAGTGCTATGGTTTGTCCAAAAAGTTGCTAGACCTTAGACCCACCCTGACTGAGTGAGCTGTCATCAGTCCACCATTATTTCACCGCTGGAGCAGATGAAGACAAGAATGACTCCTAAGTGATTGAGGTGTTCTGTTGTTGGATGTAACAATGAACATAACATTCATCATTTACTCCTGATATCTGAGCCGCTGAAGATGCAGTGGGAATGCGCCCCAATCTACCTAAATGGGTCTATGTTTGCAAAAATCATTCGTGATCCAGCCTCACCTCCAGAAGAAGTGAGTATAAGGTTTTTCAATTAATCTTTGCACATCACCTTTCCTAATAATGTCTCAGCAGCTGGAAGAGAGGGGCGGAGTCAGCAGAGCTCATTAACATTTAAAGGAAAATGCTTCAAAACAGCTTGCTCTGAAAAGAGCTGTTTTTTACAAGGTAATAAAATGTGCTTTTTACACTACCATTGAGAAATTCTATCCAAACTATGTTACAGACTTTTTATTAAGATTCTGAAACATCATACCAACTTGTGGAAAATGGGCATCTGATGACCCCTTTAAAAAAAGGTCCCCCGGATATTGTTTTAGTAAAAAATAATGTTGATGACAAATCTGTTTAAGCTCAAACAGTTAGGATACGGTACATTTATTTAATTAATTATCTACAGTCATTCATGTGACTAAAGTAAATTTTTAGGCTGTCAAAATGTAAATGCCTTGACAATATCTATAGATCAATGTCAGATGAATTATTCAAAAAAATAATTTAAGTGCATTTTTTGTTTAAAATAAGTAAACATATCTGCCAGTGGGGTAAGTAAAATACTATTGTTTTAATAATATTTTACCTACCCCACTGGCAGATTTGACTTTTTGTTAAGCAAAATTCACTTAAATTAGTTCTTTCTAATATATATCCACTCCTTGTCTGAGCTTTTATTACCTACATACATTGGAAATGTGTACTCATTTTTCATTATTACAATATTTTAACATTTTATAGATATGCATTTAGCTGACGCTTTTATTTAAAGTGGCTTACAAAGAGTGCTGTGACAAGTCTTTGAATAGGCTAAAACTGATCATTAATTAGTATACATTTATGATTATCAAAACTGGCTCATGGCATCAAAACTACCAAAAATTATTCAAAATGATTGTGCTTGACATTTTTTTTCCCTCACAGTATGCATGTAGTCACACAAACTCATTAGTGAAATCTCCACCTGGTGGCGCAAAGGGAGAGTTCATATTTGTACAATGACATAATTTTCATACAGATTTAGATAGGTATCAACTCCAGCTCTTTTACCTGCTTAAGAAATAACTAAAGAATAGCCCAAGCCTGTCCATGAAACAGCTTTTGAGTTAATTGTCCAATTATTTATTGAAAAAGGGGATGTACATATTAAAGAGCAGCAATTCCTTAACTTTTCCAACAATTATGACGAGAATACCCTCAAATTAAAGCTCAGATCATGCACTTTAACCCCATATTATTAATTATAAGCCCATTATATAACTTAAATATGTTGTCAATGATGTTCATCCAATAAAGTCACATTCTATTCAGTAAGAAAGAAATACTTTACATTTATTTTGTTGATTATTTTTCCAAATATAAACTGTAATCAGAACCAGGATGTCCTGGCTTAGATTTAAATAATCTTATTGTATATCACTGAATGGCTTTCAGCTTTATTACAGTATATCGTTGTTTGCAGATACTATGAATATAAAGCAGAAATATAAATATAAATATATATATATATATATATACATTACATCTAATCTTCTCTAAAATTATTTTGGCGGCAATATTACTAAAACAGTATTAGCAAAATTCGAAATAAGCAATTATTTTGTTTTTCATTTCTTAGTTTAAATGTCACCCCACAATATGATCAAAAGATACATTACACAATGTGTGTGAAATGCTTGTGGGTGTTTAGCACATTCCTATGCAAATCTATTTCAGTTCATGTATATTTCATTGCCTTCACTTAAATGCTCTGTTTACTTCACTCCACATTTTTATATGAGGTTGATGTCAGACTTTACCTTTACAGAACATAATCTATAATCTACTTTTGTTGCTCTGATATGTTGTGGATCTGTATTCTTTTATTTTACATTACAAATCATTTAAAATAATTGTAATGATAAATAATCTCTTTAAGCAAGATGAGGGGAGAATTTCACTCATTTACTCATCTGGCTTAAATGTTTAAACAATTACTTGCAAGGACAGTTTTCTTGTTATTGATGGGCACTGAAAGCTGTGTGTTTGGGTGTGTGTGTGTTTGTGTGCGTACCCTACTTAGCACATTTTATGTCTATGTTTGATGGATTAGTGTGAGTTAGTCTGAAATCAATGAAGCATGCACTGGATCACAATGACAAATCAAAGGTGTGTTTTGAAAAAAAAAAAAAAATAATAATAATTGTATTCAGTGTAATACTAACTTTCAAAAACATAATACCCAAAACAAGCTAATACCATATTTTTATCTAACCACTGAAACATCTAGGATCAGCCAGGTTTTGTTTACAGCGTAAAACAAAGTGATTCATCTTTCATAAAATAATTATGCTGAGTGAGAAGACATGATCTGAAGATCCTTGTCCTCTCGGGCCATTCATAGCAGACTTCTATCACTGAGCAAGAGACGTGCTTTACATATGTAAATTATATTTTAACATATACGATCGGATTGGTCAAAATAAAAGTTTGGAACGTATTATGTTAATTTAGCCCCGCCTCCTCCACGCGCATCCGCCCCTCTCTGCGCCACCATCCTCAGAAGCCGTTGACGGCTCTAACAGTGACGGATCGAGCTCCGCAATATTATTTTATTTTTCCTTTTTCATTTGTTTTCTGGGAAAAAAGAAAAAGGAGTACAAGTAAGCTTCACCGCACACATCCGTCCTCAGCAATCCTCTTCAACACATAATCCTGTTTTGAGCTTTTATGAACGCTTGTACTAACGGTAGATAGTGCACGATTATTGCTAGTAACGTTAGCTCAACGATACAACCTCGAGACAAGTCGGGACAAGACCAGGTTAGTAGCTGTGTCTAATGACCATTCGAGTGCACTGAAGAGGTTTATTATAGAGGTGTTTGTGGCCGTGATGTTGGGGTCCAGCTGTAACGTTACTGCTTTTCAAGGGTCGGTTTCGGCTAACGTTAGCATGCTATCATCATAGCTTGTGTTTGTGTCACACATTTTGGTGAAGATGTACCATATCGTTTTTTAATAAGAGCCTGTGAGGTTTAAATTTACACCGCAAGCCGTTTTAGCAAGTTTTATGTAAACGTTGAGTTGAATTAGTATGCCTACATTGAAGAAATAACGTACGTAAGACGTGCTTTGACCGAGACTGCGTGCCAGACAAGTGCGTTGTTTTGGTTCAAATCGCGACTCCGGTTGAGTTGTCTGCGTAAACAGAAATCGACTCGCACTCTAAAACCCTTGAGCTCGGGTTCTAGATGAAGCCCGTGTTTTTAAATCGTCACAAATCCCGATGCTAATGTGCTCGTAGCTCTGGCCTCACTTCACCGTCGCCATTTTGTTTTATTCTCGCCATCAAATCCTTAAATTTAGTCAAACCCGCAGCATCACTTATACGGACAATTTCTTTCCTCCGTGTTATATTAGTCACCTTCTCCGATTTATCTAGTCGAGGGCTAGATTACTGCACCTGTTTGAAGTGATGTGTTATTTTGAAGTTATGTGTGTTATGAAACCCTCCTCCCAGCACGAAACATGGAGGCCGCGGCTACAATAAGCGAGTGAACCAGTCAAAACAGACAATTAACCGAGCTTATAATGTATCAGACATACGATTTTATAACAGATACCGGGTTTTTCGTAAGGTTAGATTAACTATCTAAGCGTTTTTTTGTAAAGCTGCACTGTGCCCATACGGCCAATTGGCAAAGCATGTAAAATAATCTCTAAGCAGCTCCTGTTCGCCAGCGCTGCTTCATGTCGTGTAGAGATTATTTTACAGGTTTTGCCAACTGGCCATCGCTGCTATTCCTAATCTGCATCTGCCCCAGTCAATGACAGTGATGTGTAGCACACTGCCGTGGTGTTTGTGTGTTTAATAGAGAAACAGAACGGTTTAGGACTATGCTCTTCACTGACGGATTGTGCGCTTTTATTGTTCATGTTGGTGCAGTTTTGGGTTTGGGTCCTCAGCCGGATTCGAACTCGGGACGCCCGTTGGCGCCTTATGCAGACGTTTAAGAATGTTTTCGCGTCATATTAAGCATGGTGGCTCATTTAAATATTCTAGGTACTGATAACTGTTATTTTAGCAAAACCTATGGTTGTCATTGTATTTTTTTTATGAGTAATGATAATAGGCCTGTATGTTATGTGACCATATGGAGGGATTTTGATCATTCTGTATCATACTGAATATCAGACTGTAGAAGAAACACAGTGAAATTTACAGTAAACAAATGGCAGCTGTTATTGCTACAACCTTTACATCTGAAGTACCCACAACTTGAATTGAAACAAGTACAAAGACTATGTTATTGACCCTAACTTAAGAAGAGAAATAGCCTATGTGCATGCCTAGAGACTGAATGTATAATGCGCATGTACATGACGTAACTGTTTTTACAAAATCATATTTTTATATCTGACGGTATCATTTACAAAAACTTGTACTTTCAAACCTGGTTTTAAAAGATTGCATTTTCAGGCTTCCTGGAATGTCTTTGTTGTGTAAATAAATGGCCAAAAAGCATAAAACATTTGTTTTTAGTTGAAAACGGTGTAGTGTAAATGCCCTAAATAAATAACTGTAAAAACTGTATTTCAATAACCGATTTAAGGTAACGTGTCACAAAGAATTTGTGGGAGTGTAAGTTTACACTTTATCAATGTAAATTGTGAGAAGACTGTTCATTTTTACTTTAAAAATCCATTCATTTAACACTATTTTAGTCTGACAAAATATCCCAGTAAATATTTTACATTTTTTAGCTAAATAAATAATTTAATTGTTTTTATAGAACGAGGACTTGCCATTAGGGATGGGATGGTATGAAAATTTAATATCACGATTATAGTGACTAAAAATATCACGATTATCAATATTATCACGGTTTTGTTGAAACGAGATGAAAGTGTTCAAAAATAGTTGATGCTCACACTGAAAACATTTCAGCAAGTTTTATATTTAATAATCAACAAACAACTAATAAAACAAGCAACTCTATGCACTTAATTTAAAGAAAGATTAAATTCTGTGGCATTTCCTTCCTTACAATGAAAAGTGTAGAAGCATAGAAAAGCATAGAAAAGTCACTGACTTTCGCCATTCCTTCTCGAAAAAAAAACAAAAAAACATTGCGCGCTGCGCTTGCGTCAGACTGTTGCTGGCTGGACATGATTTAATAGCGAGTTATTAAAACCGCGATAATCAAACACGGTTTTAATGATAATTCATTTTTAAACGATATTACTAACCTTCAGCACATTTTATCACGGTTATCAATAAAACCGGTTATCGTCCCATCCCTACTTGCCATTTTACCAATTAACAGGTTTTTGCCCTATTGTGTTGTGTAAATTGAATCCTTTAGGTTGTTTATTATTATTTTATGGAGAGTCTTTTGTGTTTTCCAAATGGCTGAGCTCTGTCAAAACAAATGGGAAATAAACACGCAGAACCAAGCTGTCCAACATCTTTATTCTGTGACTCCATCACTGTTTTTTAATAAATTGCTTCGTATGTAGGGTTACAGATTGTGTACCTTCGTGATAATTACTCTACAGGTGACAGTTTCAGTTTTTGTCATACTGGAGGCTACTTATGTGGTTTTGCAAATGTTGTCTAGTGTTTGACACAAGACTTTTGTAATAAATATCACAGCGTGGTGAAGAAATGCAGCTTTCTGATTTAATGGTGTTAGTCGGAGTTCATGACTTCTTTTTGTTTATTTTAAAATCAGAGATTTTATGACTGTGTGTGATTTGAGAGGTCGTCACTAGCTAGCAGTTAAGACAGCCCTGGTGTTTCTATGGATGCAACCCCTCGCAAGGCAGAAACAGAGGAACATTTATAATGCATCTCCATGGTAACACATGGCACAGCTGCCTTTTTCTGGCCTTTAAAAAAATATGTGCTAAAGTAATTAATGGCTTTTGTTGATAAGTCTGACTTAATGAATCGATAAGCAGTTGTCTGATGAATTACTGTACAGAAGGAAAACAATTTAGAGAAAAAATGGGTTTGGGTACTGTTTGAATTAACTTGCTGCTTGTCTGATGGCTTTGTGCATATTTCTGTCTGGTCTTGCGTAAACATGGGTCATGTGCTGTGAGATCTCATAATATGGGACACCCCAGTATCTCGGTTGATCGGAGTTGGTTGAGCATGATACCTAGGAGGACCAATGTAAACAAACTGAACAGTGATATACAGAATGCAGTTGGCCAAATCACCAGTAAAAGTCACGGTTTTATGGTATTTATTGATTTGATATCAGAATTCTCATTGTTTTTAACTGAATTTATGCATAGTGTAATCATCCTAATCTAGTTTTCAGTTTTAACTCAGTTTGGTTAGTGTTGGAATAATTACTGTGCCTTTGTGAAGAAGCCATAACATTTTATTAATGTTTTATGAGAATTTTCTTTGAGAAAAGCATTATGGCAATGAAAACTGACAATTATTTTCCTCCGAATGCCAAAATTAAGGCTTGGCTATTTAAGGAATATGTTTGATTCAGTATGAATTAAGCTCATGTTAATAAGTGAATAACTTAAGGATAATCTTTTAAAATTTGTGTGAGGTTAAATGTAATGGAAATCAGCAGAGACCTGGCGATATCGAAAATTGATTGTATTACATTTACATGCTTATTCTTATTTATCTGTATTGCATAGGCCTTAGCTGCTTTGTGCAGTTGTCATTCATCTAGTCTTATTCGATGGGCCGTTCACACAGAACACATTTTTTCTCGTCAGTAAAGCCGGTTCTCTAATCAGCGGTAAATTCCATCAGGTGCGTGATTTCACATAGAGCAGCTGTTACTACACAGAACCGTTGTTAACTGAGAAGATGTGCAAATAAACGCTGAAAATGAACGTGGATTTGCGCAGCTTCTCAGTTATCAATGGCTCTGTGTAGTAACAGCTGCTCTATGTGAAATCACGCACCTGAGGGAATTTACCGCTGATTAGAGAACCGGCTTTACTGACGAGATGCGCATAACGATCGGCCGATCGTAATCGGAGCACCCCTAGTTTTTTTCATTCCAATGCACTACTTTTCCATTGTTTTTCTATGTAAACACATGCTAGACAGATGTGTATGTCTGTTGTGCTAATGTCTTTTGCAGTGTCTCACACATAAGCACCACATTTAAGATGCCACGTCACGTTAAAAGAATATCAACTTTTACATGCAGCACCACTCCTCAATGTCACTTCCAAAACAGTTGACCAATCAGAAAACCCGGAGGCGAGGCAAGCATTGAAAGCTTTTGTTTACAGCAGCAAGTGGCTATGCAGTGTTTCCCACAGAATTAGATTCTATATGCGGTGTTGTGGTGTTTAGGGACCGGGGGGGGGTTAAGTTTAATATATATATATATATATATATATATATATATATATATATATATATATATATATATATATATATATATATATCATAAATATATCATATATTTTTAGGGACAAGTACACATTTCCATTGCCAACACTTAGTGTCAGATACCTTAAAGGGATAATTCACCCAAAAATGAAAATTCTATCATCGTTTACTCAGCCTCAAGTTGTTCTAAACCTGTATGCATTTCTTTGTTCAGTTGAACACAAAGGAAGATATTTGGAAGAATGACAGAATCAAACAGATCTCGGTCCCCATTGACTTCCATAGTAGGAAAAAATATATACTATGGTAGTCAATGGGGACCGAGATCTGTTTGTTTACAAACATTCTTCCAAATATCTTCCTTTGTGATCAGCAGAACAAAGAAACTCATACAGGTTTGGAACAACTTGAGGGTGAGTAAACGATGATAGAATTTTCATTTTTGGGTGAACTATCCCTTTAAAGACATTGCTATTGCTACATTGCTATGCCATTGCTACAATTTATATGCTATGACTGCTCCACAGACTTCTTGTTGCAAATTTTGCACACACACACAAACCTGGACCTGGAGATGGACACACACACACACACACAAACGTACTGACACACTCAAACACAGGCTCACACACTCAAACATTCAAAAAGACTCACACACACACTCACACACACAGGCTCACACACACACCAAACTGGACCTGGAGGTGGACACACACACACACACAAACCTGGAGATTGAGGTGGACAAAAACCAACAGACACCAACCTGAACCTGGAGATAATAATAATATAATGTCTAGTCTGGTGCAACGTCCGTTGCCATGATTTTTGGAATGACTGATCGCGAGAGGAAAAGAATGACGTTTTAGTCGCATAATATCGGTTAATGGAAACGCCGTCATTTCGCAATAGTTGTTTATCGATATTTAGAAAAAAAAACCACTAAAGTTTTGCGCGAATCTGTAATGGAAACGCGACAGCACTTAACATAGACTAACTTCTCAGAGTTATGTTGAGCAACAGTGTTCATTACTAACCATTCAACTCCGGATTGATTCATGTTTTGATTCAGATCGTGTTTGAAGAGGAGGGGCTAGTCGTGCGTGCCTCCGTTGTCAGTTTGTGAGAGGGAGGGAGCAAGCAGCGCGCAGCTCTACAATAAAATACAATTGTACCCATATTAAATAGTTTAAAAATCTGAATCAATCCGTGGCGTTCAGCATTGATATTGTGGCGGGCCGCCACAAATGAATGAATGTATGGGAAACCCTGCTATGAGTGGTTTTATTTGATGTGTTCGTCTCTGTGCTTTTTTAAAAACTATTCCCGAGCGTTGCATCTGGTGTTTTAAGATGCAAAGATGCATTCTGTGTGAACAACCTCCAAGTGTGAATTTGGTTGATTAGAAATAAATTATTTGACCTAATTTCAGATTTAAGTTCTGTTCACACCAAGGCAGTAAATATAAAACTTTAATAATCATTCCAGTTCCAATTCCGTCTATCTGTGTTGGTGCTGTAGGTATCTCTAAAGTTTGTGTTGTGAATAGACCTTTTTTCTTTATGGTGTTCAATTGCCATTTTCTCAGCGATATTGGGAAAAATTTATATAAATGGTGAAGTCTGTCTTCAGAATACCCCAACTCATACCCATGTAAAGCTAATAGATAGTGTAGCTTTCATATGTAGGAGGATATAAGAAAAAGTCTACACAGACAAAAATCCACCCATAGAATTTACATTATTGATTTGGGTCTTGTGTAAAGTATTTGCCAATATGGCCCGTTTCAGTAAATCATAAACTATATCAAACACCCTTCTTTTCATGCCTACACTTAGCTGTTCAGTTTAGCATTCATTTTGATCCTGAAAACATGGGAATGTTTGAAAGGGGACACCCTTCGACTCCGCATCACGTTCTCCCTTTTCACTCTCTCTTTCTCTGTTAGTCTCAGGACTCACCATACTCAATGAGCGTACAGCGCAATGTCAGAGCGCTCTGGGCAAACGGCAAAGGGGAAGGATGGCAAAACCAAGTATGCGTCTCTCAACCTGTTTGATACCTACAAAGGAAAGAGCATTGAAGCACAGAAGCCCGTTGGTGAGTTTGCATTGACTTAAAGCTTATGTTTAAAGTAATTTGTCTCTACCTGTTTGTAGAGATGATCTTGTGTTAATCTCAGGTCAGCATGAAATGGACATCGACCTTGTTAACTTTTCTAATGCACATTTCTTAATGTTCACAATTCTGAATAGTTTTGAACACTTTTTTTAATGTCTTTTTGAAATCAGAAATGCGTCACATGAAATGGGTTTGCAGATTCTGTTTCATGGTGATTATATCTATATTTTGTCATTGATTTCAAAAGTTCAAAGGTTTTAGTGCCTATGAAATTTAATTTAATAGATTCTAATTTAAAATAGTAATGTAGGTCTGTCAATTTCTTCAACAGAACTTATATTTTGATTGGGTGTAGGTGTGTGCAAACATTACGAATTTTGATTGTGGATGATAAAATGTCTCTACAATCTGCTTTTGAAGAGATATTGTAGTATTGTGCTACAGTGTGCCTCCATCTCAATATACTGTACAACATGACACAAATTCACATCAAATGTTATCTCAGCGGTAGAGTTACTCCACGGGAAATTACACTTATTCGCAATCGCAGTAGTACAGTATTTGCATGTGCTTTAAAGCATTGCCGGTTAAACATTTTATTCAAGTGCTGTTCTGACTTGCGCTTTTTTTTAATGCATACAGTTGAAGCACATGCACGCTTAAAAGCCTGTCAAAGTGCCTAATTATAAGTTATGTTTTGCGTCTGGTTGAGCTAATACTGTCAAAACACACAAGGATTATGTTGGTTATGTCTAAAGTGAAAGTAAACAGTTGAGAGAAAAACAGATGCATGCCTGTATATTATAGATGCGTGTAGCTCTTAAAGGGACAGTACTAACCATGCTGTTGCTTGTCATTAAAGGGATAGTTCACACAAAAATGAAGCTTCTGTCATTATTTACTCACTCACCTGTCGTCCCAAACCTGTATTCATTTCTTTTTTTGTGCTGAACACATAAGTAGATATTTTGAAGAATGTTTGATTGGACTGATGCAGCTCATATTTCTTTGCTACAACTGTGTAATACAGCGGTTGCATATTTAGACAGTGCAGTTATTTGCAGTGTGCAATATAAGAACATAATCTGTCTGGCCTTTCTGAAACAAAGCAGCTTTGTTTATTGATTTCTACGTTTCTTAAATCCCACTTTGGATCCACCCTAGTGTTATTTAAACCATTTCCAGTTGTGTCCGCATCATCTAGGGTAGTTCGCTGAATTTTTGAGCTATGACCTAAGACAGAGTTTTTCTTGTGTCCATCGTTTTCCCTTCTTATGTTTTATTCAGTAGCTGAACTACCAACTCTAAGCAGCTGTCCCTCTTTTCCAAAATGCAATTCTCTCAGCACTCCAGGCTGCTTGGCTCCAGGGAACAAACAGGGGATTGAGAGTCAGGACAGATGTGTTTTTCAGCTTCTGAAACCACCAACAACTGCTCTTTGCAATGCTCAACCTATTTTGCATGGGCCAAGTCTGTCGTGAGCGTGTTAAAGTGGGATTTTTGACCAAGTCAATTTCGAGTCCACCACTTGAAACAAATCAACATAAGATAGTCTTGCCCCTTTCACTGGCCAGCCAATCATTCCTTAGCCATGATGGATGAGGGATATTGATGATCTTGTGCATGCTGCAGTCTCTCCTGCTTAGTCCCTCAAGACGGTATTGGGTTTCTGCACTTGTTTATTTACTTCTCCTGTCACTCTTCTACTTTCAGTTGCCCCTCGTCATGGCTTACAGTCTCTTGGTAAAGTTGCCTCTGCACGGCGCATGCCCCCCCCAGCCAACTTGCCTAGTTTGAAGGCGGAGAACAAAGGCAACGACCCCAACGTCTCGCTCGTTCCCAAAGACGGCACAGGATGGGCAAGCAAGCAGGAACAAGCAGACCCAAAGAGGTGAGGCATGTTCACCATTCTGAAGGAGCTACATTACATTATTCTTTGAGTAATTGAACAAATATAAAAGCCCTACAAGCTCCATCAGTATAACAGTCAGTTAACTAAGCACTTTTTCAAAGTGCAGAGTATATGCTCTAATGGTACATCGTTTTCACTATGGACCCCCCAGATTCTTAAATCAGTTTGTTTGTATAGAAAAAACACTGTAGACTGTAGAAAACTCAGGAAAAGGCATAATTCACTTTGGAGACCTTTAACCCTCTGATGTCTGTAAATGCAGTCTGATTGGATACATGTTCATGCCTGCCATCTAATGTCTGTTGTTTTTGTTTGGATTTTTCCCTGTAGTACCGATGTATTGTCAGCAGCGCAGCCGGAGTCGCAGCAGCCTGTGGTCTCACAGACGTCTGCGCCGAGCATGCCGAGAACACCCCCAGCTCAAGAGGTGCCATCACACAAACATGAATAATCTCCTACTTTATGTACTTGTTTTTCAACAAGTCTGAGCTAATGAAGCCCGCATCTCACTGCTGTAGTTGTTGTTTGACCAGTGAACATGTTTATGAACTCAGGATTTTTGGCTTAAATGTACATTAATTAATTAATCTTTCTGTTACTCTGGTACATCGTTTGGTTCTTGACAGTTATGTATGTATCTTAGGCCCCAACTCAAGCTCTGGCCGCAGGGCCAAGGTCCTGGGCTCCGGCCAGTGTTACACATGGAGTACAAGGAGATGGTAAGCTACAGCACCAAGACTAATGACTACATTTCTCAGTAAGGAATATTAAGAAATGTAAAGTTATGGTTGTTTCAGTGCAAAATAACAGTGGACACTTGCTGTAAAACTACAGTTAATCTTGGTTTCATCGTTTTATGCTTGGACAAGAGAGGTGACATTTCTAATGAAGGATCTTTATACATCAAAGATATTTAATTCCCTTTGCTTTCCTTCACAGGTGGAAAGGGATCAAACCAACCGTCGCCATTCTCTCGCGAGGAATTTCCCACCCTGCAGGCGGCTGGAGACCAGGACAAAGTTGGCAAAGAACAGGCCACTGCAGATCAGTGGTATGGGCCAGGACCAAGCCTCCGCCCCCAAAGTAAGCATGATAGCCCTTTTCTTCTTTTGATAACTGGTGTGTTGATTTGTGTCTTGGAGCTTGTGTTGTTCATGTTATATTTGTTATCTTCTAGTGCTTCTGATTCGTACTGATTCACATATGCTCAGCCGTTCCTCAATTAATAATTTGTTGCTTTCTGTTCCAGACGTAACAAGCTGGCGGGATGGTGGGGGCCGGGGATTTGCACCCACCCTGGATGGGGAGGCAGTTGCGGAGGGCGGTGCTGGGGGAGCCATAGTGCTGGAGGGTGCTGCTGGGGCCCCTCCCATCCCACAGCAGAATGCCTCTACTCATGGCCCGCCTAGAACTTCCCCAACCGGCAACCCCGCACTTCCCTTCCCCCAGCCACCCATTGGCCCGCAGTTCCAGGCTTACAGAGGCATCATGCCTCCCTTCGTAAGTTTTGTAACATTTTCCATTTTGGTCAATCTATAGAGAATGTCTAAAACTGTGATTGATTTGTTCAGTGCATTCATAGTCTTTCTGTTCTTTCTGAATGTTTTTCTCTAGATGTATCCACCATACCTGCCCTTCCCACCGCCTTATGGTCCACAGGGACCATACAGGTACCCACCCCCAAATGAGGCCCCTAGGTAAGAATATTTATATTTATACTGAGTAGAAATTAATCTACTAATATTTATTTCCACAGTCATCCAGTTGGCTTTCCTAACTTTCTTCCAATTACTTCTTGCCAGGTTTTCTCGGTCACAGGGTGGAGTAGGGCCAGATGGGCGGCCCCCTGGAGGCCCCCGGGGTGAAGTGGTAAAACGCCCATCCATTCTCAAACAGGATGACCTGAAGGAGCTGGATGAGCTGGACCATGATGGAGATGAGGGGTGGGCTGGTAAGAGGAATGCTTTCCATTACTCTGGCACATTACAGGGCTCCAAACTGCGACTAAAACGGTCGCATTTGCGACCATAAATATAAAAATGCGAGTGAAGTTTTTGCTGAGGTCGCCACTGGCGACCAGGCATATGTGTTTACATGCTATCTCTTAAAAAAATGCATGTAATGCCTTTTTCCTGATTGTTTTGCATTCACATCTTTTGTTATGTTCGCGCATTGAGAGAATGCGCATCGAAGTTTTAGTGGGAAAAAGAGTTTTAAACAGTCCACATCTGCCGCGCAGCAGCGCTGACACACACCTGATAAACACGCGAGAGAAATGATGGAGACTTGAAGAGAGAGTGCAGAAAAACAGCGTCTATTTCGTTCATAACTTGAACAAACTATAACAGGTAAAGCTGTCATATGTGTGGATATTGGTAATATCGTTAACAGTTCTCGTTTATAATCATAAGGCTTCTTCTTAACAAGATCTTAGTCCATGCTGTGTTCTGTTAATGCATGAACTTCATTATTTGAAGTGCACTTGCCGTCCAGTAATCGCAAAAAGCTTTGTGCTTTGTTACTTTTTAATTTACAAAGTATCAGCTTTAAAATTATTCCAAATTCATAACAAAATTCAAACAATAAATACAGTTTTGGTGCTCTTTAAGGGGCCGTTCACATATCGCGCCTAAAAACGCGTGGAAAACGCTAGGCGCCCCACTTTCAGATTTTTTTCCAAAAGCCTTCGCTCTCTTGTGCTCCTGCCGTTGCTAAGCAACCATGACCTGCTCTCTCCATAAATTTCAGCAAAGGATAAATGGATTTGCAGCACTAAAAATCGCTTGCAGTAGCTCTGTTACTAAATTTATTTAAAAATGGCTATCCATATACAGCTATGATCAGCTGTTCCTTCATCTTGGCTGAGCTTTTCAACGTTGGTACTGGAAAGGATGAAGCTGATTGGTTGGTTCTTGTCACATTCCGTTCCGCGCCGCTTCCGCGTCCGGTGTGAACCAGGCGTAATGCGCGATCGCGAGTAGTGCCTCAGTTCAAGCAGCACGTGAACCTATAATACCTTGCTCTTTACTACTAGAGTACATAATGAACATGAATTAACATCAAAAGGTAGGCTATTTTATAAGAGATTCTACAGTAAAACACTTTCAAACTGCGGAAAACGTGTAAAGCTTGTAAACATTGCAACGTAATATTAACCTCAGTAACCTTTCGGTGTCCATAAGCTCATCAGTCAGCTAGAAAAATAACTATAAAGGAGCATTTTGCTATATTTATGAGCTATTGAATTTTAATATTTTTACTTAACCTGTTGTCTACATGATTCAACTCCTCATATAAAATTTCATTTTACTAATTAAGAAAAACAGACTGAAAGTGTGAAAGACATGCACTCTTAAAAATAAAGGAGCTTAAAAGGTTCTTCACAGAATAATTTTGGTTCCACAAAGAACCATTCAGTCAAAGGCTCTTTGAAGAACAATCTCTTTCTGACCTTTTCATAATCTGTTATTGTCTTCAAATGTTAAAGGTTCTTTATGAAACCATTTAGACAGAAAAAAAAGGTTCTTCTATGGTATCATGAAGCACCTTTATTTTTAAGAGAGTATGACAACATTTACAGG
This sequence comes from Carassius carassius, assembly GCF_963082965.1. Classification (NCBI taxonomy): domain Eukaryota; kingdom Metazoa; phylum Chordata; class Actinopteri; order Cypriniformes; family Cyprinidae; genus Carassius; species Carassius carassius. The sequence goes on from NC_081762.1 coordinate 23,224,334, forward strand.
ATGCATTGAGGAGGACCCCAAACTATACTCAGGGGCCAAGTGATGCTTATGGTCCATGATATTGGTACAGATTTTGTGTAATAAACAACGCATGACACTGTATATTTCAAGTTGGAAAAGACATTTAGCTCCCACTTTAAGTGAACCTTCATTCCCAGGTCATCTACAAGATGGATTAAAATGCTGATAAAGTCAAGAAAAGATGAGACATAAACATGTCAGTATGATTAAAAAGTTAAAATGTAAAATAAATAACATAAATAAAACGCATAAAACATGTTTATTCTGTGGCACCTAAAAAAACCATTTGGCACCTAAGTTTTTTTCTATTTTTTTGTTGGGAGCCCTGCATTAGAATGGAATAATTGGGTAACTGGCTATATTGTGGTTGTTTAACAATTGACAGTGACTAAATGTTAGTGAGCTAAAAAAAAAAATTACCCAGCATTTTTATTGCTCTTTCAGTATTGGTATAAAGGTACAACGTATAACAACAGTATACTAACTACAGGTGCATCTAAAAAAAATTAGAATATCATGGAAAAGTTCTTTATTTTTTTGTCATTTTATTAAAAAAAAAAGCTAACTTTCTTATATTCTAGATTCATTGCTCACAAACTGAAATAGTTGAAGAGCCTTTGTTTTAATTCTGATGGTTATGACTTACAGCTTACGAAAATAAAAAATTCAGCATCTCAAAAAATTTGAATATTTTCTCAAAGATCAATCAAAAAATGATTTACAAAACCAGAAACCGAAGCAGGTTTAATTATGCACTCAATACTTGGTTGGGTTGGTTTGGTTTGATAGCGGCCTTCAGCTCCTCTTTATTGTTTTTCAGATGTTACTTATCTTCCTCTTCACAATACCCCATAGATTCTCTTTGAGATTCAGGTCAGTTGAGTTGGCTGGCCAATCAAGCACCGTAATATCATGGTCAGCAAACCACTTGGAACTGGTTTTGGCACTGTGGGCAGGTGCTCCAGTCCTGCTGCAAAATGAAATCAGCATCTTCATAAAGCTTCTCAGCAGATTGAAGCATAACGTGCTCCAAAATCTCCTGGTAGATGGCTGTATTGACTTTGGACTTGATAAAACACAATGAACCAACACCAGCAGACATCACTGCTCCCCAAATCATCACTGACTGCGGAAACTTCACACTGGACTTCAAGCAGCTTGGATTCTGTGCCTCTCCAGTCTTCCTCCAGACTCCAGACCTTGATTTCCAATTGAAATGCTAAATTTACTTTCATCTAAAAAGAGGCTTAGGCTGCAATTCGTAATTTAATTTGTTTCTAAGTTTGATCTAAGTCATAGGAACTAATTCTTATTCATGGCCACGAAATCTTTCATTTCCCTCCACATTTACCACAGTGAGAGATGCGAAAACAGTGATTAAAACTAGTGAACTACAATTAAATAAACCTTTGAAATTAAAGGGTGAGACAGCAAGGATTTGGGAATAGAAACAATAAATATTAGTAAATTCCTGGAAACTTGTGATCAACTAGCATAACAGAACATAAAGCAGTGTATGGCTTTAAATGAACAGCATGAATGCAAACGCATAGTCACGATGTAACATTTGTGTGGTAACCCATTATTTCTCTTATAAACAAAGCTTTGTACCTTGTCATACTCGCATTAAAGGTTTCATGTAAGCAGCTGTGATTTCGTAGCACCGCCGATAGAAGCGTTTCTCTGACCAAGCGGTGCAGCCCCACGAGCCACAGTAACATTTGGGATCATTTTATTTTAAATGGCAATAATGTCAATTGCAAAAATTGCAATTGTGTTTTAAAATACGACAACGAGTACAATGGAACCATTTAAAGAGGTGCATTCAATGGTCTCTGTGACGGATCAGAAACGGCCAACAAAGTAAAATGATACATTCTAGGGCGTGCTCTCTTCATTTTATCAAATGATTATAATCACATCTATTCATTTTACAGTCCTGCTACTAGCCATTTATTTACTGCAACAGACACATTTCGCAGGAATAAGGTTAATGATTAATTGATCGTTAATTTAAACTACGATGGATCATGGAAATGATAAAAAAAATTTACATCCCTAGTAGTAACCTTTTCTTGGTGATTTGCTTTGTTTCCAGGAGCACAGGAAGAAATTGACTACTCCGCAAAGTTGAAGTTCAGCGACGATGAAGGAGAGGATGATGGGGAAGAGGAATGGTCTGAAAACAAAAATGGAACTCGGTAAGCATTTTCTAAATATTTTTCCGTTGGTGGATTAACTTAACTTTTTGCACACTAAAGTTCTTTTTGAAAACCGTTTTTATATTTAGTTGTAACAGGGAGCCAAGGGAGCAGCAGAGATCCCAAGATGGACCTGCACCTGTTTCACGTTCCCGGGCATCCGACAGTGGAGGGGATTCGCGCCGTACCCCTCCTTCCTCTGCTGAAGATGGCTCCGCGTCCCCCTCCAGCAAGCCAGGCTGGGCCGAGGAGGGTGGAAGCAGCTGGAGCGGTCAGGCAAATGCAGGATCTTATCAGGTATGCATCTCATCTCCCCATCTAGTTCCAAGCTCTTGGTACCACTGGCCTTTGCCAAAGAATGTGCATTTACTGTGAGGACAGGAACGTAGTTGTGGTGTTTCCTGGATGACTCGCTGATTGATACATGTACCCCTATGCAGGGGTGTAGGCCTGGACTAGGTGGCCCCACCAGGTCCACTTCTTGGACAAGGGCCCTATTCCTGCTATTGCCAGGTACATGGGGAAAGAGTCCAAGAAATGGTGAACTTTTAGTTAAAGGGATCATATGATGCGATTTTAAATTTTTCCTTTCTCTTTGGAGTGTCACTAGCTCTTGGTGCATAAAGAATATCTGTAAAGTTGCAAAGACTGAAGTCTCAAGTATAAAAAGCCCCCTAAAACAGTTCGTTTAAACACGCCCACACATCTCTACTTCACTATGTGGAAAGATTTGCAAAACGCCGCCCAAATGTTCACGCAAAGAAAGAAGGCATAACTTTTATTCTCTCTATTGCCGCCGGTGCCATTTCTTGGAGAAGCTGTGTGTATCTTTGTGGAAGTGAAACTACTTTGTTTGGCCTTCCAAAAGAGCACGATATCCGCTTCGTCATGCCTAGAGCTGATCCGTGCTGTTCGCTGAGGAAATACATCAACTTTTCGCTGTGGATCGCCAGATCAGCTTTCACTGTGGATAAAGCGGAGTCCAGGCAGGGTTATCATGCATCATGCTGCAGTTCCCAGTCGCTCCTTCATCGAATCCACCGGCCATTCCTTGTTATAGCCGCCGGCTACCGCTCACTCAAGCCTCCGGCTGTTTCTCGCCCTAGCCGCGGCCATTTCTCACTCTTTGCAAGGACAGTCTGGTGCTTCTGACTAACGGTATGGAAGTAGGTTCACATATGTAAAGGATTTGCCATTGATGATTCAAACGCGAGTTTTGAGCAGTGTGGAGTAGCACTTGTCATTTCTCTGATCACAAATGCAGACATGGTTTTATGTTTACACAGTGCGATTTGCAACGCAATGCGTAAAATGACAGTATGAGTCATTATAATCAGTAATTGTGTTCCCAATTGGATGCAACAACTGCCTCGTGTGTAATGGGTTTTATTTTTGTCCTGTCATGCTGGTGTTCTGACCGGGACATGCCATAACAGTATATGATGAGGGTAACAGATGAGAGTAACATTTCCGTCAGTCGCTTGAAACATTTGGCCAATTATAACGCACTGGATAGCTGGCAAATCAGTGCACACCTTGCTTTTCACAGCGACGAGTTTTGTAAAAATCGATGCGTTTCAGAAGGCGGGGCATAGAGGAGAAACAATAATGTACAATATGTGGAAAATAATTTATTATTATTTTTTTTTTTTACCTTAAATCACAAACACATTTCATTACACCAAATACACAAAATGATGTTCTTTTTAGCAACATCGTATGACCCCTTTAATAAACCACCTTTTGTTACAGGACCGGCCTTCGAACCAGTCGCCAATCTCAGGCCCCATCCTAGCCCCCCAGAAGCCCAGTGGTGCCCAGGCACAGCAGCAGGGGGGGGCAATGCCTGGTGGGCCGACTCCTCCTCCCTACAATGCCCTGCTTCCCCAGCAACAGGGCGAGGATGAGGATGAGACATGGCGGCAACGAAGGAAGCAGTCATCAACTGAGATCTCTGCTGCGGTAGAGCGTGCCCGTCGGCGGCGTGAAGAGGAGGAGCGGAGGATGCAGGAGGAGCGCCGTGCTGCCTGTGCAGAGAAGCTGAAAAGACTTGATGAAAAACAGCAGCAACAGACTATGAAACCCAGTACCCCCAGTGATGCTCCGACCAACAGTCCTAGTCCTTCCTTGTCTGCACCTGCTTCATCTCCCAATGTCAGTCAGCCACCGTCACCCTGTATGGACTCTGAAGACCCTCCTCTATCATCTTCTCAGGGAAGCAGTGCAACACTAGGATTGAATATTAATAACAGACAGCGGGCTGGCAGCAACAGCAGTCATGACTCCAACACTGGTTAGTATTCCATAAATAGTTACAAAAATGTTTTTGGTTGAATGGGCGATATATTTCTTCATTGTTCTGATACTTGGTGGACTTTCCTTGGTGAATTTGTCGTATAAGTTGATGAGCAGATTATAATATTTGTTTTGAATAAGTTGAAATGTAATATGTGACATGTGATTTCTTCTTCATTCAGAGTCTCCGCAGGCTCTGCAGCCTCAACCCACCCAGCATCCACAAACCCTGGATGTCCCAGTGGCTGGAGATGCCAAGGAGGAACCTGTGGTTCATATCCGCACTAGAGGTGGAGATGACACAGTGAAGGTGGTTGAAAATGTTGGTGGAACAGGACGGCAGGGAAGTGGTCCATCTGGGCAGGGCTTTTCCAAGTATCAAAAATCACTTCCTCCTCGTTTTCAGAGGCAACAACAGGTTTGTGTTGCATGTTTTGTCTCTAAATATGGGAAAAAGTTGTTTGCATTAAACAGAATAAGAAGAGCTTTATTACCAAGTATGTTTACACACAAAATAGGTCTTGAAATAAGGAGCTACCAGTGCAGAAGAAAGTACAGACATAGTGCAGACATACATAGGAAACACACCATAGGGATGGAGTGTAAATTATGAACTTGACTCTCATAATTAGTGCTTCAGTTGATATATTAAACTAGGGCGGGGCGATATATCGAATATTAGCGATAACATCGGAATAATTTTGACGACGATGTACAATTTGAATATATCGGGAATATCGAATATTTCAAATTCAAGCATACTTTCCCAAAAGAACGCACCGAATGTCCAAAAAAAGGAACCTGTAACTGCTGACTGCTCTACGCCCCTCTACTACGAGAGCTGTAATGATAGCGGTTGCCAGATAACAAGAGTTTAAATCTCCGAATCAGAGCTCCACTGTTACAAGGATACATTTTCTTCCTGGTGTTTGCTTATTTTAAGCAATCTGGCAACCATGCGCACATGCTCACTCCTCATTGCGGAAGAGCCGCCGACGATAATCTGAAAACACTAACAAGCTGGAATTGAGCGATCTAATGAAAGCGTCGTTCAGCCGGTCTGTGTTCTGTCGTGAGATCTCAACTGTATTGTTTGCGTTTGTGATCGCAAAATAAATACACTTACTCGACCGCTGATGTTTGAATAGAGAAACATAGGCTATGGCCATTTGGAATTACTATTGGGGAATTTCACTGATATGTTTACCAGTTTCCATAATATAGACAGAGAGAATGCAAAAGTCTTTGGTATTCATTTATATATATTTATATATAAGAAATAGCTATGTGCTTCAGCAACTAGCTCCCCATCTAAGAGGGTTTTTAGTGTCAGTAGGACCATAGTTTCATGCCACAGAGCTTCTCTTAAAACCACAGACAGTTGACAGACTTGTGTTCTTAGCTTAAAAACTTGTTAAAAAATATTAAATAAAATACTTATCCCAGTTGCATAGTTTAAATTGTGAATTGCATGCACTAAAAAGAAGAATGCACTTTCTGTAACTGTTACTTAATTTGCACTGCTTCAGTTACATATAGGCCTACATGTATTCATTTAATAAAAAGCAGTAAGTGATCTCTTGGTCTAGATTTTTTAACTATTTAATCTAAATAGTTTTTTTTTTTTAATGGGCAAAAGAAAATCATGTTTTATTTTTTATTATTTAAATGCAAATGCAAACATATCGAGATATATATCGAATATCGTAAAAATTTTGACAATATCGAGATATCATTTTTTTTTGTATATCGCCCAGCCCTATATTAAACGCATTGTATCCCTTCAAACTACTGTTTTTAGATTAGATGCATTTGACGTGAGTCCTTATTTTCAGGAGTTATGTAAATGTGATTCTTCTAATAGGAATACACTACCTTCACACCAAAGTAAATATAAAAAGAACATTTTATTTTTTAACATACTAACAAATATGTCTTTATACTTGGATACTGGGTTTAAAGTTTACAAAACATAAAAATATTTTTTTTTGTATAAAATGTGGTCTGTATCATTTGTGAACAGGAGCAACTTCTCAAACAGCAGCAGCAGTGGCAGCAGCAGCAGCAACATAACCAGGTTGCCCAAAATCAGCTCCAGCCTCAGAATCAGCAGGGCCCCTCTCCAGGTACCACACCACAGTCTGGGCCCAAACAGCCAACCCTTTACCCTCCTGGCTCAATGGGACGTCCTCCACCTCTGGCTATGAACTTCGATCCCCGCTGGATGATGATGCCCTACATGGACCCTCGAATGATACAGGGACGTCCCCCACCCATGGACTACTACACTCCCAGCATGCATTCATCTGGTTAGTAAATAAATGAGATCAACTGTGAATATTAGTCAGAGAGTCTTGGTTTCCAGAGATTATAGAGGCTTTTATGTTTCAGGGATGATGACTCGAGAGCGTTCTGATTCTGGTGGCTCTGGGTCAGATCCATTTGATAGGCAGCAACATGGTGGACCCTCTCATCCCCATCGTGGCACACCTCCAATGGATCCCAAACTGGCTTGGGGACCAGATGTTTTTCCAGGGGGTACTGAGGGTCGAGGTCTAAGCTCCCCCCTACGGCAGAAAGCTGTCGAGGAAGAGGAGGCTGGCAAAGGTCAAAGGTAACAAGAAGCTATTTTAAACATGAGTACATATGTAAATACAAAGTTATTGTATTTAAACCGGTTTCTATTAAAATCCTTTATTTCAGATTTCTTCAGTTTGTTTCAGAAGCATGATACATTTTTCTTTTTTTAATGTTTCTAGAAGTGACACTCCTCCAGTACTTATGCGGGAGGGAGGCACAGCTCCCATTCAGCCTCCCAGCTCTCCATCTGGCTCATCCAACCAAACCCCACCACCTCTTGGGATTCAAGTTGGAGGCCAGGGTGCTAGCCACCATGCCCATCATCAGCCCTTTATGGGTGGGCGAGGAGGTTACAGTAGCTACCCTGACAATGGATCCAGAATGGGCTCCCACTTGCAGCAAAGGGCCAGCAGTGGAGGGACACTGCATGGTTTTGGCCACCAGGAGGGTAGTCAACAGAGCCAAATCTGGGGGAATCCTCATCCCCATTATGACCGTAATGGCCGTTCTGATCACTTCACCTTGGAGACCAACTCGCATCACCAACACCATGGCCCCCCCACTCACGCCCCTCATTTCTCTCTTCATCCTCATAAGCAAGAGAATGGCAGAGAGCGAGATAAAGGGGGGGAGCCAAAAAAGAGTGACCCTTCACCTCCATTCCATCAGCTGTCCCTTTCCCCTTCCTGTTCATCCTCATCATCTTCCTCAGCTAGAGAAGATGGTAGTGGAAAACAGTCCTTACTTAATCAGGTCCCACAACCAATTGAACATGATACTGGATCTGGTCATGCTTCAGGAAGGAAACAGGAGAAATTTGGAAATGCACAAAATCAGCCCCAGCAGCATTCTGTGCAGCAACACCACCCTAAAGCCAACTCTCGCAGTCGGGAGCACAAACCTGAGACCCACTGGGGCCCGAGGCCTAATAGCAGTAACGTGAGTGGGGGCTCAACCCATAATAGAAAGGCACCAGGCTCTGGAATGAGTGGAAATACTGAAGAACCTTCAAATCATGGGGCTGAGAACAAATCCTTTACTCTATCAGATGGCACAGCCAAGCGAGCAGGTCCAATTAAGAGACCAGTACTTAAAGAGGTGAAAAGAGAGGGTGGTGAAGGAGGAGGAGAAAAGTCCACTGGAGGCTCTGGTAAAGATAAAGAACAAGATTCTAGCCAGACTTCAACCAAACAAGAAACGGCCTCTGGGGCTCAAGGCCCCTCAGCACTCGGTGGGAAAGATGATGCCGCCTCATCAAATAAACACAGAACTGGTGGAAAGGAGCGAGGTAACACTGGGGCTTCAGGTAAAGGATCCAGAAATGGAGAAGGCTCTATTCAGAATTCTGGCTTTCCAGCTCCCCAGTCCAGGAGGGAAAGAGAGCATTCCATTGAAAGAGGGAGCACAACTTACCATGCATCTTCGTCCAGAGGTAGCCGATCCAACCGTGGTCGAGGAGAGTTCTACGGCCGAGGCCGAGGCTACAGAGGCACTTACTCTGGCAGTGCAGGGGGTGGCAGCCGTGGCAAAACGGGTGGCAGGAGCAACAGGGATTATAGATCAGCTGCCAACAGTGGCTACCACCATGCATCTTCTAATCAAGAATACAAGCGAGAGGCATCATCTGGTAGTGGTAGGCATGGACATGGGGGCTCTCAGCCAAATCCGGGACGTGCTAGGAACCGAAGTGAGACTCGAAGTGAAGGCTCTGAATATGAAGAGGTGCCAAAGAGGAGGAGACAACGGGGATCTGAAACAGGCAGTGAGAGTGCTGGTAGTGACCTTGCTCACTCCGAAAAGGAAGACCACAAGCCAAACAACAAGACTGGTATCAGAGGAGAGAACCCTACAACAGGCCCTTCATCTTCTTCAGCTCCAATCAGAAACTCCCAGACAAGAGTGTTCACACCAAGGGGAGTGCCCTCTAGACGTGGCAGAGGTGGTGGTGGTGCTGGAGGAGGTCTCCATAGAAGTGGAGGTAGTGCTGGAGGGTCTGGTGGACACAGATCTGGACCTGGCCCTGGATCTCATGGCTGGTCTGCAAAATCTGCATCTGTGCGAAAGCAACAGACGTCCTCACAGCCACCCCCTCCTAAAGATTCAGGTCGTGGAGCCAGTGTTGACAAGAAGAAAGCTGCAGACCAGAGTCAGTCTCAGAGTCAAAGTGCAAATCCCTCCGCACCTAATCCCTCTGTGCCTATAGCTATCCAACAAGGGACCACTGAGAACGGAAGCGCTGGAGCCCCACTGTCCTCAAGTAATGTTCCTTCAAATTCCTCTGGCACTCCTATCCAGACTCTTCCTCTGTCTGCCCCTGATGGAAGAGGTTTTCCTAACCGGGGATTTGAGCGCCCCCCTCGTCGCAGACGCCACGGACGATCTCAGCATCAGCAGGACAAGCCTCCCAGATTCCGCAGACTTAAGCAAGAGCGAGAGAATGCAGCCCATATCAATGGAAGCAGTGGAATTATTGAAGTCCTAGCTGGACAACAGCAGCGGCCTGCTTCACCTTTGCAGAAATTCCTGCAAGAAAACAATAGCACTCCCAATGCATCCACTGCAGCTGTTGCAAATGCAAAACACAGTGTGTCCGCAACTTCTACCAATAATAATAACAGCAGCAACCTTGGGGGTGGAAACCAAAATTTCAATAGCCACCACCACCATCACTACCAGGGCAACTCCCAGTCGCACCCTCAACACCATCAAAACCATAACCCAGCTGGGGGTGCCAAATCTCCAGACGTCTCTAACCAGAACTCTGATCAGGCCAATGAGGAATGGGAAACAGCCTCTGAAAGCAGTGATTTCACTGAGTTTCGAGAAAGAGGGGGTGGGGGAGGCGGTAAACCCTATTCCTCCCACCATCATCATCATCACTACCACCATCCATCCGGAAGAGGTGGTGGAGGCGGTGGTGGGGGCGAGAGAGAGATGACAGCTAAAGAATTGGCCACCAGCAAGAGAAGCTTCTCCAGTCAGCGGCCTGGAATGGAGAGGCAGAACAGAAGGGTTAATACCGGTGGTGGTGGTGGAGGAAGAGGCCACAGGGGTCCGCCTGGCATTGGTGGGGCGGTGGGTGGGGCTGGCAATGGTGGGGGCAATCGTGGTGAGAGGCGTGGCAACTGGCCCTCTCCTAAGAACAGGAAGTGATGCTTTGTTTTTGTTTTTTTCATTTGGAAATATTTCAAATTAATCCCTCTATCATTGGCCACTCTTTTCTGTAAAACCTCTTCCCCCTTAACATGTTAACACTTTATTATTGTAAAAGATTAGTTACCAAGACCATGAACACATTCTAGTTCTTTTGGTTTATTGCTATTTGTCCCTTATTTGGAAATTCACACTCCCGTGTCCTTTCACGCTACCATTAATCCTAAACTCTACTCTGAGATTTTACATACTACACCCCATTTTAATGGAAATATTTTGACTGAAAACTCATTTGACCAAATGGTCCATTTATGTTGGCATATATAAGCACAAAATGACATCAACCTAACAAAGTTGTGCTTAGTTTGTTTATGCTGGGTATGCACACATTGTGTTTGTTTGTGTAAGGACTGTGGCTTGAAGTATATATGAAAGGCCAAGGTTGTTATTATGTACTTGTGTATTCACATCACATGTTGGATTCTGGAAGTTGCTCTTTTAATGAGAACAAATATATCATAGATTAGTTTTCCCCCATTTTTAGTTGTTAATTTTTCATTTCAGCCTCTTGAAGGTGAAAATCTATATATATAATTTTTTTTTCTTCTGCAAAGCAGGTCATTAAAATCCATTTTTAAATAAAACTCTTAGTTTTTGGTTCAAACTCACATATGGTGTTCACCAGCGCTTTTTTTTTTTTTTTTTACTGTAATGCCCACTTTTCAGAACTATGTGGTGCATTTTTCCTTATGTTAAGTTATAGGACCTCTCTGCTTATTGCTTTGGGTTTTCAAATAGTGTCATTAGCTGTTTTGGCCTCCGCATGAAATTGTAGCCTAATAGTGCACATTATACTTGTTAATATTATTAGACTGTGGTCTTAATTGAACGTCCTTCAGAAGTTCCTCTTCATGGTTCACATCGTTTTAAGGTTGTTTCTGTTGTGATCAAATCAAATGAATCTTAACCTTGGTGTCAGATTCTCATTAAATTCTATTCAATTAAATTTAAATTCTTTTTTTTTTTTTTTTGAGATCATCCGTTAAAGATTTTCTTTAGTCTTGCACTTAAAGTCCGTAAACTCCAAAACGCACCTTTAGGATAGATTGGTCAGTGTTTCTTCTTTTTTTTTTTATTCTCCAAAAGAATAGCTGTGTATTGGGCATCTTATCTGACTAGGTGTCATACTGCAGTTCCAGGTTATTGAACATGACAAGTATTGTGCTATTGTTATATTCCCTTGTAGAGAACCACTATTTGACCACCCTCTGCGTTGTAAATTCCCTTTTCCCTTTCTTTTTGTTTCCTTTTTTTTTTTTTTTTTTTTTTTTTTTAAGTAACCTACACAAGCTGTTTATCCAGTGTGTATTTCCAAAGTCACCCAAAAACATGTCTCAGAACTATGAGCAGCTTCTTGCTCACATCCTCAGACTTGACTTCAATTTACCAGTCATGTCATTGAGACCCAAGTCAATGCCAAGGAGTCTGTGGCCCTTTTTGAGTAGTGTTACAAAATGAGACAATGGTTCAATGTGCAATATGCCTGACGTCAAATCCTGCCCATCCAGGGAGCCTGTGCCCAGGTTATTGAGAAACAACAAATGCTTGATGTCTAAAAAGAAATGGATCAAAGCATTGTCCCCTCCTCGTTTTGACCAGCATCTGTATCCTAATGGTGTAAGTTGGGGTTTGTTTGTTTTTCTGGGAATGCATTGGTCTAATGAATAGCTTTGAAATAATAAGTAGGGCTTTCAGATGGAATGTATGTGTGAGTAAGGCATTTAAAAAGTATGTGTGAATTTATATCTGATCAATACAGGTAATGTGTTCTTTTGAAGATAGGACGCTTTTTGAAGGCGAACATGATTCCCAATTGCCCAATTCCCAATTTTCTGACACTATTAGGATGTTTATTTTATCTAGGGTTGTGTGTATATGTTAATCCAAATGAAGTGCAGTGGAAAAAATGTTAAATCGATATATATATATATATATTTTTTTTTTCCTACATACTTAGGAAAAGAACTAAAGTGGGTTTATTTTACTTTTCTTGCAGATGTTTGCCAAGCATGGTTTTGTCCTCAGATACAGCTTGGTTGGTCTATTTGTTGGAAGCCGTTCTCCCATCTGCTTTCAGTGCTGTTTATCATCCCTCTTAAACCTAAACCATTGATGTGGTCACATTATATGTACCAATATCAAATAAAAAATTAATAGCAATGTGTATTCCTTGAAATACTCAGAGATTGTATTATACTTATAGCTATACCAAGGTACCTGAGGTTGTTACTGCTGTCTTAGCATCTATGGCTTATTATTGGAACCTTGATATACACACATGTATGTATATTGGTATGCATTTGAGTTTGTCCGCCCCAACTTGCATTCCCACACAATTGCCATTTTTAAGTTCAAGGGAGCAATGTACAAGCAGAGAAGTGTCTTATTATAATAAAAAGTATACAGAGAAAAAGTTAAATAAAAATCTTTTGTTTTAATGGAAGATCTGTGGTTTGACTTCATTTCATCAGTGTCATTAAGAGCATGCTAAATATGAATTAAGGCGTTTTGAGCCCCCCCATACTTAGATACTATGTCCATCATAATTTCATTGATTTCCTCTACGTTTTAGGCAAACCCTTTTTACAACAATTACTGCTATAAATGTGCTAAATTATTGCTGTAAACATTGTTAAATATTTATTTGGGTTGACCCACGTGCATTCCAGGAGGGAAAATACAGCCATGCATTGTAGAATATATATTTGCATATTTTAGCATAAACCTTAAAGGGGTCATTTGATGCTTTTTTTAGAGATCATTATTTTGTGTAACAGAATATGTTGATGCTTTAATGTTAAAAAACAGTACTTCAAATACTGTTTTTCAAATAATGTACATTATTGTAGGTCCTCTATGCCCCGCCTCTCTCAAAACCACTTGTTTTCTACAAAGTCCCTCCTTCTGACAAGCGCAGTCTGCTCTGATTGGACAACTGACCCAGTGCATTGTGATTGGCCGAACACCGCAAGAACTCGTCAGAAATGTAACGCCCCTTTCCATAATCATGAGCTTCATCTTTCAAAATAAATGTAAAGACAATTTATAATGTCCTTAGTTTTACCATCAGTTCAAGCCCGAAAGGGGAACAGAGTGGTGTGACAGGCACAGTGATGAAGCTCGTATGTGTTTGCAGTACACAAGCCACGGACACACACACACACACGATGTGCAAAACTCATATTTTGAACATTCAATAGCAAATACTTAAATTAATAACGAAACATACTTACAGTAGCTGATTCATAAGCGCCAGATTGTTATAGCAAAGTCAGAATGACCTCCTAGGTTCACGAAAAGGTCGTCCATAAAATGTGTTGCTGTGGCAGAGTCTTAACTTTGATAAAGAATATCTCTTTGGTTTTGAGACTTTAGTCTTTGAAACTTTACAGATCTTCTTTATGCACCAGGAATTTGTAACACTCCAAAGAGAAAGAAAAAATTGAAATCTCATCATATGACCTCTTTAAATGTCATCTTTGCAATACTATTCGCTATCCTCAATATTTTATTATATTAACATATTATGTGAATACTTAGTCCTCCTACTCTACTCTCCAGAAAACAACCACGAAGAACACTACGAATGAGAAAAACTACAATTCCAACAAAAACCGCAGCTCTTTGCGAGCGGAAGTGACCTGCCTTATGATCACGCGCTGCGTGTAGAGCGGAAGCCTCCAATCAGCGTGCAGTTGTGTCGCTGCGGCCAACATCGACCCCGGGAGATTCTTGAGGTAATACGAATAAACGCTTTTTATCGCTGTATTAGAGATTAATATATAGTAGGTTTGATAGGTGCGAGTTATTTCTGTGAATTCATTGTTAATTATATGTGTTAGGACACTCTTCAATCGACATATTTTTGAGAAAGTCGGCGAATTTGCTGCGGCCTACGTTTAAGCGTTAGCTAGCAGTGGCGCGCTAAACTGCTCTATCTTTAGACGAACACACGAACTACAAAATAAACATTTATCAAGATACAAACCAACAATTTTTAACATGCCAGTAGTTTTAATTTAGTTCACACATAAACGATTGTGTCGATATGTGTTTTATTGACTCGGTGATTAGGTAACCAGCGGCTGTGTTAGCGTGAGTCAGGCCAGTCAATTGTTTATATGAAAACAGTTAACGTTATAAGCGATACATTTTTTAGAAACGTGCTTATCTGAAACGCATTACATCAGCAGTATGATTATCAGTTTCTTTTTATAGTACCATTAAAGACCTACTAAGTAATTTTAGAGCATTTATTGTCCTTGTTTAATGTTGCTTTACTTCTCTCTTTTCTAGTTTCCCAACATGAGTAGCTCAGAGGAAGTGTCGTGGATTTCTTGGTTTTGTGGTCTACGGGGAAACGAGTTCTTCTGTGAGGTTTGTATTCGTCTCTGATCATCTCATATTGTGTAACTTAATATAAGAGTGACCAGGGAGTGTTAAAATGTAAGCTTAACCATTTAGTCGGCATTTAATATTGATTTATGGTACATCTCTGTTTACTACATACAGGTAGACGAGGACTATATTCAGGACAAGTTTAATCTTACGGGACTCAATGAGCAAGTTCCCCATTACAGACAAGCCCTTGACATGATCCTGGATCTGGAACCTGGTCAGTAGTTGTTTAACACATATGTTTTAATGGGTTTAAGGGAGCGTTGACATAAAATTTTTTTTTTTTTTTTTTTTTTTAAATAATAATTTTCTTGACCTAATAGTTTCATCAAAATGCCACAATCCTGTGGTAAAAATGACAGTCTTCACACCAGAAAATGCTCCTTAGCAATTTTAATGATTGCTCACCACGTGTAACGTTTCAGGCCCAAGCTCTTCATCAGACATGAAAACAAGTGGGGAGACACACCTCCATATATACAGCCATGCATGATCACATGATCACATACATCCATGATTAATCACATGACCAATCAAGTTAAATTGCAATTACAACAGGAAAACAGCTAAAAATATATATATACATACCGACATTTGTAATACAAAAATATATTAAGTGGCTAAGAGAAGGCCAGCAGTGCTTAAAGCATAGCCTAGAAAGTTTTTTAAAAAGGTCTCTACCACTGTAGGCAGTCGTGATTGATGAGCAAGAATGTAGATACATAAGGGGTACCACAAAAGTGTGTTACATATATCATATATCAAGTCAGCAAAACGATAACACAACATCAAGTCTAATGTTGTGTTATCGTTTTGCTGACTTGATATATGCCCGAAACGTTACACGTGGTGAGCAATCATTAAAATTGCTAAGGAGCATTTTCTGGTGTGCGGACTCATTGTTTACCTTTGCAACTACTTGTCTGCCCAGCACCCAGTTTTATTGTTTTGGATGTGCGTGCTGTACCTTTGAATTCTATTAAAAATGACAGTCTTCTCTCTGGTGACGTATGCAGGGTTTCTCCAATCATTTAGTCCCCTTAAACCCTGTTCACCAGTATCCCAGATGAAATGCAACAGCCCACATCTCAACATCCAATCAATCACTGATGCATACATTTAAGTCCTGCCCTAATTATTTTTCATACTTACACTGATGTCAAAAAACATTGAAGAAAAGCTGTATTGTTACTCCTGTTTCATTGTGACCTGAAGGTTATGTGCTTTAGGCTGTGCAAACAATCAATCAGGCACATTCAAAATCTAATTTTAGGCAAGATCTCTTAAAACCAAATCCATGAATCCCACTCGCAGAGAGCAGATGAATTCACTCTCCTCATCCGTTTAATGTCTTGAACCAAAGTTAGACAGTTGCTAAATTTATGCACACATGCCCATAATTATCTGACTAAAGCTAAATGTTTCCCAGAAGCAAGCATGTTGTAACTTAGTTTGTTTTGAGTGATTTAAATCTGTTACTAATAATGCATGAATGCTTTTGCTCTTGAGTGCAACACCTCAAAAAGTACTAGAGCAGACCTGCATTTCCCCGTTTAAAGTCACTATGAAATCAAAATAGGCAGTTCTTTTATGTATGGGATGTGAAAATGTATTATAAATTGTTTATCCGTGTGCTGATAGTGTGCACTGGCACAAGCATGGCACAAGAGTCCCTCCCCAACTTTGCATCCAATCCATTCCTGATGGACAAAATCAGGTCCCATTTGAGAATGCATTTCACTTCAGATGTGTGTCACGTTATGGAAGAAAAATTGAATCGCATTTCTGTCATGCTGACTTTAAACGTTGTGATTTCCTAGGTGTGTAATGCTGTTGTTGTGTGTTTGTATCAGATGAGGAGCTGGAGGACAACCCTAACCAGAGTGACCTGATCGAGCAGGCTGCTGAGATGCTGTATGGACTGATCCATGCGCGCTATATCCTCACTAACCGTGGCATTGCCCAGATGGTACGTTATCCCTGGGTCATCTAGTCTTTTTAATAGTATTATCAAAGCTATTTTTTTTTATCAGCTTCATATGTATGAACTTGTGCTTGTTTTCTCTTGCAGCTGGAGAAGTACCAGCAGGGAGATTTTGGCTATTGTCCTCGTGTTTACTGTGAGAACCAGCCAATGCTGCCCATTGGTGGGTCTCCCATTTATTTTACTTGAAATATATAAAGTTTGCCATTGTAATCTTTTTTTTTTTTTTAACAAATTAGGAATGCTTTGATTGTTATCAGTTAATAATCGCTTATTATGAATAAGTTGATGGTCTCATAAACTGATCGAATGTTGACAATGAGCACATTTGCATGTACACCAATACACTGATGTGAACTCAAAAAAAATGTGCTTATTGAAATAACCCATTGTCCTGGTTTACATACAAACCAGTCAAAACACAATATCACAACATGCACACTTCTATAAACCAAAAGAAAACAAGTTAAGATATTTACATGCTGGGTGATCTTGGCATAAAGGGCAAAAATCTAGATGTGATGATCGGTTTATGCTTAAGCACGATAAAGGAAAACAGGTTAACAGATTTACATGACCGTGTGTGTTATCAGCTTCACTCAGTGCATAATCGGGTTAAGAACGTGCATGTAAGTGCACTCAATGAAAAAAGATTCACGTCTTAAAGTGTTAGTTCACCCAAAATGAAAGTTAGCCTGTACATTACGTACCCTCAAGGCATCCTAGATGTATAAGACTTTCTTCTTTCAAACAAATCCAATCGGGGTTATATTGAAAATTGTCCTTGCTCTAAGTGTTATCATTGCAGTGGGTGGGTTTTTGTTCAACAGTCCAGAAGCTGTCAAATAAAGCGCATCCATCATGAAGTGAGAAGATTTTATTACATTTGAAATATACACAAAAACACATGGATTCGCTGCAGGAGGCCTTTATTCACCCCCCGGAGCCGTTTGAGTCAAAGTCAAAGTCACCTTTATTTATATAGCGCTTTAAACAAAATACATTGCGTCAAAGCAACTGAACAACATTCATTAGGAAAACAGTGTCAATAATGCAAAAATGATATGTAGGTATATAGGCATGTTTGGTATATAGGCATGTTTGAATATGGATACATGGGCTTTATTTAATATGTTTTAGACTGTTGAACAGAAACACCCATCTACTGCAATGATAACACTTAGAAGAGCAAGGACAATCTTTAATAAAACACTGACTGGATTCATCTGAAAGAAGAAAGTCATATACATCTAGGATGCCTCGACGGTGAGTTATACACAGGCTAATTTTCATTTTTGGGTGAACTAAGCCTTTAAATGAATTATAAAAATGAAAATCCTACTCGCCCTCAAGTCTTTCCAAACTTGTATGAATTCCTTTCTTCTGCTAAACACCAAAGATGTTTTGAAGAATGTGGGTTACCTGACCACTGCCTGGTCCCCATTTACTTCCATAGTATTTTTTTCACCTCTCCATACTATGGAAGTCAGTGGGGATCAGCATCTGTTTAGTTACTTAGAAGGAACTGTAGTGTCTGTTTTTGTCTCCAGGGCTCTCTGATATTCCTGGCGAGGCCATGGTGAAGCTCTACTGCCCTAAGTGTATGGATGTGTACACACCCAAGTCGTCCAGGCACCATCACACTGATGGAGCCTATTTTGGAACTGGTTTCCCCCACATGCTCTTCATGGTGCACCCCGAGTACCGGCCAAAGAGGCCTGCCAACCAGTTTGTGCCCAGGTTTGTCTTTCCTGTATACGGCGGTCACCTGCTGTTCTTTATAAATGGATTTTCTCACATCTCTAAAATCGGTCAGTTTCTCAGAGCTGTCATTCTCCTCTTCCAGGCTCTATGGTTTCAAGATTCACCCAATGGCTTACCAGCTACAGCTGCAGGCAGCCTCCAGCTTCAAGAGTCCCGTCAAAGCCATCCGCTAAGAACCTGAGCAGGGAGGGGTGGGACAGGGTGGGTTGTGTGTCCGTCGGCATGGCCTCAGTCTTTCCAACAATTTTAGATTCGACTAAGACTAAGGTTTAAATATGGAGAGAGTGAGACTATAAAACACTTTGGGGAGGAATAAAAACCTTACCTCTGAAACACTGTACAGAAAACTGGATGTTCCTAGTGAAAACAATTTCAGTTCTTAACCTCCACATATAAAATCGTTATAATTAAAGATAGGTGTGTGTAGGATGGCTCTGCTCTCTCTCTGGTCCTGTTTGTTTTAGTTCACTAAGGTTAAGTAACATTCACATACAAGAGCATCATGAATTGACTCGTCTTAGTTTATGATGTGATGTATGGTTGAATATAAAAGTAGGGTCGATTGATTGCAGATACATCGTTGTTTAATCCCCTCCTCCGTGCAACCAGATATTTGGCTTACTTTAAAACGGCTGTTGCATGAAAAAGGCAGTATATTTTGGATTTGTTTTCAGCTCAGAGTAATATCGCTGGGATCGTCTGTGACTGTTCTTTGTTGACAGACTGCAAGCTTTCAGTGCATGTATTAGAAACGACCAGAAATGGGAAGACAGTCTCTCTTAATTAGACAAGTGTTTTGTTTTAATCATCAGTCCTGCACTCCTCGTCAGAACGAACACCAACCTGCTAAAATCCTCTGGTGTCAAGATTACTTAAGAGAGACTTTACTAGATTTACCACAGAACCACAATTAGGAAGTTTTTTTGTTTGGTATGGGCCTAGGTTTTTATTCTCTGGTTTATGCCTCTCTACCAGAAGAAATACTTCGAAGAGTAGAATATATAAATCAGTTTTATTTAATTTTTTGTTGATCCTGTTGAATGGTTTTTTTTCTCTATTTACAAATGTTGAGGAACCAGGGTTCAGAATTCACAATAAATGTCGTTTCCTAAGTTGTGTGAGAGTCCTACATGTTTCTGGGATGTGCTTTGTGTATATATATATATATATATATATATATATATATATATATATATAACTCAAAATGTCTAATATAAAACTTAAGTCATAGTTGTTTTCTGTATCCTGTGGTATTAGTGTGCCTTAAAAGTCACATAAGCAACTTTTATGGTTCATATAGTTCATTCTTAATGCATTCAGTTTTCAAACATTTGAACATGAAAGAAACAGCTGACCAAAAGTAGTTATTTTAATAAACCAGCATTTTCTGCTCATCAGTGAGTATTTTTTGCTGAACAGAGCTTCAGTTAGATGTCAAACAAACCACCTACATACTAAACCTTAAGGCATAGATACACAGAAAAAATGCTTAACTAACAGGTGAACATTCACCATATAAACCGCATCCATTTCACACCCAAACTCTATAAATAGTCAATAAATAAACATTACATAACCAGTTGTTCAACCTGTGTCAGACTTTGGGTTAAAAAATGCTTTTCCATTTTATCATTTCAGTAGCAAATCAAGAGCAAGAAATTACAATTGCAAACATTGATAATGGCTCTTGATGCTGATACACCACAAACTGTGCTTGAAACCAGTTGCTGTGCATCTACTGCATGAAATCAGATTAGTTTTACCATCCATACAGAGCATGGATATTGGTATTTTTGTAAACGTATGTTGAACAACAATGGTAACTAATGTACAGAGATGTACAAACGGACATATTAAGTATAAACAGTAAAGAACAGATCAATGAAGCTCATGCAACAAATAACAAAATGATTAAACAACAAAAAAGGACTCAACATAAGCAGCAATCTGCACTATTTTCTATCATGTGGACAATATAAATATTGGGGGCCTCATTTATAAAGTGCGTATGTACAGATTTGATCTTCGAGTGTGCTTTCGCTTAAATCCACGCTGATGCTCATATTTGTAAAACCTTGCTTTAACATGGAAAAGTGCTCAGAAAAAACTTTCTTGTTCGAGAACTGCAGGTTTTTGGAAATTGCAGCTCGCCATTCTAAATTAAAGCATTTGGATGATGACTGGTGATCTTTAATATGTTAATGACATTAATTAGGAGTTGTTTACAAGTCAGAGAGCTGAAACCATTCAGTTTAAGTTCACTTGCAATTCATAGATTTCACATCTGAAAAAGGCATATGTGTGTTTTCTGTGCGTACATTCTTTCTTTATATCACATGCATGCATATTTGTGAGATAACCGTAAGATCAAATTTAGGATGGTTTCTGCACAACATTTTATAAATGAGGCCCTGGATCTCTGTATAATTACAATTAGTTTTATGTTCTTGATTGCAGCCGATTTATTTGATATGGTGATATATATGGCTGAACTGCAGCAGGATCCTACAGGATTCTTCACTCTTCCTGAATTACGCAACATACAGCAATCTCCTGCTTTAACGTTTACAGCTCTTCCTTGACTCCATTCAGAACAAGAGGTTTGGATGCCTCACGCTTCAGGAAGTTGATGAAATCCTTCACTTCACGGGCTCCCTGAATTAAAAAAAAAAACAAAATACAAAGAATGGATATTTACAATGACAAATATTCAGCATGGACATGGTAGTTGATATAAGTGATAAGAAATTACCTCATATCGCTTTGGCTCATCTTTCCGGCCAGCAGCAGCAAAGTATATTGTAGGAAACCTCCAAAACGATAACAAAACATTACCAATGGCTAGCTAAAATCACTACAAAGCATTTGATTGAGAGAATACATACCCTTGCACGTCATAGCCCTGTGGGATATCATTGGCAGTTGCATCCATCTTGGCGATTACAATACTAGGATCACTGTATAGCTGAAAAGACCATAAAACAGAAACACGGGACGAGAAGTGATTCAGACAGAGATGAAGACACACTGATGTCATCTTAAACTCACCCGTTCTCCAAGCTCTGTATATTTGGGCTCCAGTTTTTTACAGTGGCCACACCACGGAGCATAAAACTCAATAAGCACGTCTTTCTCTGGGTCATTGACGATCTCCTCAAACGTATCTGCCACAACCACCTGACCACAGACTTGTGTTAACAAAGACCAAATGAAGCAATCAAGCTCATTTAAACACACGCGTCTCACTAACCTTGACAGCTGCACTGTTTTTGGCAGGCACAGGCTCTGATTTGACGTAACGCTTCAGTCGGCCAGAAAAATAATCTTCTAGAAAGTTTTCTAAAGACTTGCCATCTCGTCTGAGGAGGGACCACACGAACAGTTCAAATCACATCATCAAAGCTTCTGATGTGCTGATGTACATCATGGGACAGAATAATAATGTATTCACATTGTTTTATGACTTCAGTCTTATTAATGAGTGTTGAACACCACTGTTCAAAAGTTTGGGGTCCTAATTAGTCAGCTAATATAATTGATTTAAATATCAAATCATGTTTAATCTCTTCTGAAAACAGGATCTTCACAGTATGAGTGTTTGTACTCACGTGAACTCCTCTCTCATGGTGTATTTGTTTCCTGTTCGTGTCTTGATGGTGACAAACGGCAGCTCAGTTGAGTCTGACGTGCCCAGACCGAACTCATCCTCCAGCTCCTCCAGAAAGTCATTACGGTTCGCCACAGAAAACAACAGGCCCTGAGAACTGAACTTAGACGCCACCTTCAGCACTCTAAACCAAGAAAGACAGGTCTTAATGACTTCATAATAAACATATCCACTCACTGATTTTAAAGGACTCACCTGTTTCTCCAGTAGTTGGAGCCTTTGGGGTTGTGAAGATAATCCAAGTCATAGAAGGCCGTCAGTAAATCCCTCTTCCTCAATGAATCCTTATTCTCTTTGGTCAGGTGAGGACAGAGTCCAAAACTGCAGAGCACAAGCAATGATCTCAGCATGTGCTGTGTGTGTGATGGTGTGTGTGTTGTGTCAGTGTGGGCTCACATGTTGTCTCTGATGAAGCGGCGCAGGCCTGTGATGGACAGGGGTCCTGTGTGGTGAACCACACTCTCCTCAAACTTACTGCTCAGTCTGGGGGGGCGGAACAGAAGCACAGACCTGCAGGCAAAGGGTTTACAGATTTAAATATTAGTATTTCATCCTGAACACCCAGCTACAGTCAGTATTAGTGGTTCTCAACGGGTTTCGCTTTAGGATTCAGACTTTAAAAGTGGCCACCAAACGAAGTACCAAAATTGCGTATGGTCCCAAAGTGAACAAAACACATCCTTAACATCAAATATCAACATTAACATAAATTAACAAATCCAGCAATATGCAAGTGAATGATTAATTTCTATAGGGGAAAATTTAATTTCCAAATATCTTCTAAATGCACACATTGGTTGATAAGAATTTTTTAATGTTTTTGAAAGAAGTCTCTTATCCTCACCAAGGCTGCATTTATTTGTTAAAAGCAGTAATATTGTGAAATATTATTATATTTAAAGCAATTGTTTTCAATTTAAATTAGTGCTGTCAAATGATTAATTGCATCCAAAAAAAAAAGCTTTTGTTTACATAATATATGAGTGTGTGCTGTGTATATTTATTGTGTATAAATACAAGCACATACAGTATATATTTTGAAAATATTTACATGCATTTACTTTTTTCTATTTATATAATTTACATTATATATAAATATATTTAATAAATAAACATTTTTCTTTTAAATATATACATGAATGTCTATTTATATATATAAATACATACATATATATATATATATATATATATATATATACATATATATATATATATATATATATATATATATATACATACAACCCGAATTCCGGAAAAGTTCCGGAAAATTTAAATTTTTTAAATTTTAATAAAATGAAAACTAAAGGAATTTCAAATCACATGAGCCAATATTTTATTCACTATAGAACATAGATAACGTAGCAAATGTTTAAACTGAGAAATTTTACACTTTTATCCACTTAATTAGCTCATTTAAAATGTAATGCCTGCTACAGGTCTCAAAAAAGTTGGCACGGGGGCAACAAATGGCTAAAAAAGCAAGCAGTTTTGAAAAGATTCAGCTGGGAGAACATCTAGTGATTGATTAAGTTAATTGATATCAGGTCTGTAACATGATTAGCTATAAAAGCTTTGTCTTAGAGAAGCAGAGTCTCTCAGAAGTAAAGATGGGCAGAGGCTCTCCAATCTGTGAAAGACTGCGTAAAATAATTGTGGAAAACTTTAAAAAAACAATGTTCCTCAACGTCAAATTGCAAAGGCTTTGCAAATCTCATCATCTACAGTGCATAACATCATCAAAAGATTCAGAGAAACTGGAGAAATCTCTGTGCGTAAGGGACAAGGCCGGAGACCTTTATTGGATGCCCGTGGTCTTCGGGCTCTCAGACGACACTGCATCACTCATCGGCATGATTGTGTCAATGACATTACTAAATGGGCCCAGGAATACTTTCAGAAACCACTGTCGGTAAACACAATCCGCCGTGCCATCAGCAGATGCCAACTAAAGCTCTATCATGCAAAAAGGAAGCCATATGTGAACATGGTCCAGAAGCGCCGTCGTGTCCTGTGGGCCAAGGCTCATTTAAAATTGACTATTTCAAAGTGGAATAGTGTTTAATGGTCAAGACGAGTCTAAATTTGACATTCTTGTTGGAAATCACGGACGCCGTGTCCTCCGGGCTAAAGAGGAGGGAAACCTTCCAGCATGTTATCAGCGTTCAGTTCAAAAGCCAGCATCTCTGATGGTATGGGGGTGCATAAGTGCATACGGTATGGGCAGCTTGCATGTTTTGGAAGGCTCTGTGAATGCTGAAAGGTATATAAAGGTTTTAGAGCAACATATGCTTCCCTCCAAACAACGTCTATTTCAGGGAAGGCCTTGTTTATTTAAGGCCTTGTTTATTAACAACAGCATGGCTTCGTCGTAGAAGAGTCCGGGTGCTAACCTGGCCTGCCTGCAGTCCAGATCTTTCACCTATAGAGAACATTTGGCGCATCATTAAACGAAAAATACGTCAAAGACGACCACGAACTCTTCAGCAGCTGGAAATCTATATAAGGCAAGAATGGGACCAAATTCCAACAGCAAAACTCCAGCAACTCATAGCCTCAATGCCCAGACGTCTTCAAACTGTTTTGAAAAGAAAAGGAGATGCTACACCATGGTAAACATGCCCCGTCCCAACTATTTTGAGACCTGTAGCAGAAATCAAAATTGAAATGAGCTCATTTTGTGCATAAAATTGTAAACTTTCTCAGTTTAAACATTTGCTATGTTATCTATGTTCTATTGTGAATAAAATATTGGCTCATGTGATTTGAAAGTCTTTTAGTTTTCATTTTATTAAAATTTAAAAAACGTCCCAACTTTTCCGGAATTCGGGTTGTATATATATATAATAAACATACATAGTACCTACACATTTATTATGCGAACAAAAAAAAAGATTTTAAATACAATTAATCGCAATTAATCATTTGACAGCATTAACTTAAATACATTAAAATGTCATTTATTCCTGTGGTACAAAGCTGTATTTTCAGCATCATTCCTCCAGTCTTCAGTGTCACATGATCCTTCAGAAATCATTCTAATATGCTGAATTACTTTTCAAAAAACATTACTGATTATTATCAATGTTAAAAACAGCGCCTGTTATTATTATTATTTTGCAACCATGTTGGCTTAACTTAATGTCTAATTTAGTGAGCTTCTCCCAAATGACAGAGATTAATCTGACATCAACAGCAAAAGATATGTGAAGTGTTTTCACGTTTAATATGGATAAGCCTATTTATTTTGCTATCCTAACTAAGACGCTCCAGCTTAGACCCACTTACTCATATTTGACGTCGTATTTCTTTCCGAGCTCTAGATCTGTGGTGTGAGCAAAGCGGAAACCCTCCCTCATTAAACTGGCTCCTTTAAGAAACTCAGAGAGCTGAGAACTGTCAGTCCCTGAGAAAAATCCTGAGACATGGAAAATAACACAAGACATCACTAATAAAATACTTTCCATCTAACCATTCAAATGTACTGCATTCATGCATTCAAATTTATATCATTCAAAATCTCGAAATGACATTTGCATGAGACGTTTTCAATCTAGAGAAGAAATAAAAAGCACTTACCAACTATGCTGGCATCAAAGTGGTTGATGAAGTTCTCCAGGTCATGCTCACTATGCAGAGGCACAGAATCGGGTCCAGCCTGTTTCTTCATATAGCTCACGATTCCCTCTGTTTGGAAAAGATACACACACAATCACATCACCAGCAGATTTACTATTGCATTTATGCCACACATCTTTAAACATACCAGCTGAGCGCGGCCCATCATACGAAGATGATTCCTGTCCGTTCCGAAATATTTTGAGTGTTGGGTATCCAGTGACCCCATAGCGCTTGCAGGTCTCTGTATTAGCAGTGCAGTCCACCTGAACAAAGACAGTCACACATCCTTAAACCTCTGAAGAACACGCTAAGCTCACATCAATCTCTCCTCAATCCTCTATTAACATTACTACATCACATCAGGCTCTTTAATATTGAGCACTGAGATCAGTTTCCAACTAAAGAAATACTGCGGGTTCAAAACTATCAACATAATTTGGTGAAGCATTTACTATGAAAGTCTATACGGAGATAGAAGACTAAAACAAACTATAAATATACCCTGAAGTTAAATAAAATAAAATCACACTAACACACACAAAATAATACGATTTTATCTCAAGGCAATGGTATGTTTCTCAACAACTAAAATGAACTTGAAATAAAAAAAATAAAAACTAAATATTTAAAAAACACAAATAATAAAAATGACAAAAACACGACAAAAAAATAAAAAAAATCTAAATACGAATAAAAACTATAATAGCATCTCAATAATACTAAATTAACACTGACACTGTTTAAAAAAAAAAAGGAATGGCATTTTTGTTGAAGTATTTCAATTTGTTCTTCACTACTTAAGGTGTCAATTGAACTATCGTCTAAATGAGACAGATGAACTTAACTGTGGTTAGCTTTGGCTTTTTCTGGTATTCTCGCACATCTCATGTAATAGCCACTTTATGTGGTCATGATTCACAACAGATATTTATTCGTCATGAATGTGTTATAACCTTATTTGTACATTTTCACAATTTATGATACTATGATGTCTACAAAAAAATAGTGAATATGTATATTTATCCTAGTGCAATGCCTTGTCCCATTGACTTCCACTGCTGTAAATAATTGGTCTTCACAGATTTGGCAGTAATTGGCTGCATGTCACAGACACTGTCAATAGAGCTTCAACTGTATCGAGATTCGAGCCACAAATATTCCTAACATGCAAGCAATTATACCTTGGCTAAAGTTACTGTTCCCTTCATTCGTGTAGCAGCAGTTTCAAACTCCGGAGCAAGTTTCTTACAGTGACCACACCTGAGAACATAAACAGAGCAGCAAAACTATCAAAACATAATTAACACAATGCTGTCAGCTGTGTTGAGGTACCATGGACAGCGCGCGCCATCACACACAGCAGCTCTCAACTGCGAGATGCAAATACACGCAAACCTTCTCTTTATTATTGTTATTATTTTACAACAAAATGTTGTTAACTGGATTTCCGCATGTGCAAAAGAATGATTGTTCTCTTACCATGGGGCATAAAACATCACCAGCAGGGTCTCGTGCTCGGGCGCGATGTAATCGAAGTCTGCATCTTTGAGCTCGAGCACATCACTGCGTCCACGCGCTGCCGAGCTCCACACACATAGAGCTGACACACACAAAACCACGCGCAACGTAAAACTGTCCATCAAGACAGGAAGATGGAATAATTTCCTATTCGCAGAAACCAACACTAAAGTAAACAGACGCGCACAACCGGGCGGTTTCCACCGATATATGTGTGAGGGCGGGATGAAAACACAATGTGTCACTGAAGTGAGCGATGATTGGCTAGTCATTCTACAGCTGATGAGATGTAAAACGCTCATTGGTGGAATCTCTCTGTCAATCAAAGTTCCTCCAGGAAGATTGGTTTATTGCACAATTAAAGTCAGAAAATAAAATAATACTCGACGTATTCTTGATGATAAACAATTAAATAATTTATTTGATATATTCCTTCAAATTTTATATTCCTTCCAACCTTTATATAATTGTTATGAAACCATAGTAATAATCATTAAGACAATTCGCTGTAATTTATTAAACTACCAATGCCTTTGTTGATCCAGGCAGAAAAATATTTTTACATCCCCTAGAAAAATGTAACACTAACTCCACACTTAATGTCTTACTACTGTTTTAAGCTTGTGCATGCTTTCAAAATCAAGAATCATAAATATGTTTTTTAACCAAATTTCTTAAAATCACATGGTGTTTCACCTTCAGGAAAAGATATTTAAAGTGTTGCATTGTTTCTGCAGGTCCAGCCTGCACGCATCCTTCATGTCTTTTTGTGCAGCACATTTTTAATGTCAGTCTGGTTTATCTTCTGTCGTGCCAGACTGGATCTCTGGGTCCAAATGGTTTGTGTGATGTAACCTGCTGGATCTGTGGAACAACTTAATGAGGTCTTGAAAGCGCTCCAACACCTAAGGAGAAAAAGGAAACATTGGTTGTCTTCCAACTATGTGATTTATAAAGGTCGACCTGACTGCAGTATACACTGGACTTCATGAAAGCTTACTGCACACTGCTGAGAAACATGTTTAGGGATCTCAGAAAGCTAGAGTCTAGAACACATTTTGACCCCAAATATAAATAAATGTATAAACATCGAGTCCATTTTAAGGAATGCTATGATTTCAAGTACATTGTATTCTCTCATTTTGATTTCAGGGTGAAATGCGACCTGGAGATGACCTTTGAGAGGAAAGGCCTCTGAATGTGAAAGAAAGCGAACCTCGTTGGCTGTTTTGTTGCCAAGCTGGGCTGCGATGGCATGAAACGTGGCTGGTTTGGCTCCTCTCTGCTGACAGGTGGTGAGTATTACACGGTCTGCCTCCCTTTTTACCACACAAACAAAACACAGAAACATGCATTTCATCCCATGGATTTACATTTAAATGTGTGCTCAAACTTCAGCAGAGGTACACAGCAACACAATAAACAGGGTTAAGTAAAATTCTGAAAATAAGCTTTGGTTTCCTTTCAATTAATTATTGTGAGTTTGAATAAAACTGGCTATAATCCACAGGATTTTGAATTGAAATTGTAGATGGAAAAACAGATAAAAGAAACTACTGGTATGTAACTAAAAGAAACAGTCACAGAATTACATTTTTCACCATAAGCGACAAAATCGGAAAAAAATTTGGGCTAATTCTGACTACCGTTCAAAGTCTGGGATTGCTAAGATTTTTAAAAGTTTTTTGAAAGAAGTCTTATGCTCATCAAGAGTGGATTTATTTCATCATTTGATGTAAATGTTATACAGTACAAATAGTAAAAATTGTGAAATATCTTAAAACAACCATTTTCTAATTGAAAATATAAAAAATATATATACTTTATTCCTGTGATCATAGCTGAATTTTCAGCATCATTATTCCAGTCTTCACACGATCCTTCAGAAATCAGTATAATATTCTGATTTGATGCTCAAGAAACATTTCTGATTATTATCAATGTTGAAATCACGTAATATTTCTCCACAGATTCTTAGATTTCTTTTCAGGATTCTTAGATGTCTGGAAAATTTTAAAGAAATTTTGGTAACACTTTAGAATAATGGTCCATTAGTTGATGTTAGTTAATTAATTAATTAACATGAACAAACAATGAACAATACATTTATTACTGTATTTATTAATCTTTGTCAATGTTAGTTAATGAAAATACAGTTATTCATTGTTAGTTCAAGCTAATTCACAGTGCATTAACTAATGTTAACAAGCACAACTTTTGATTTGAATAATGCATTAGTAAATGTTGCAACTAACTTCAACTAAGATTAATTAATAAATGCTGTAGAAGGATTGTTCTTGCTTAGATCATGTTGAATAAAGTAGTTAACTAACATTAACTAATGGACAATTATTCTAAATGTTACCGAAATGTTTTATTTGGAATCTTCTATAACACTATACATGTCTCTTTACTATCACTTTTGATCAATTTATTGCAACCTTGCTGAATAAAATTATAAATTTCTTTAAAAACATTGCTTAACCTTTTGAAGACTGAACACATAATATACATACAGAACACACAGATTAGACATTTCTCTCTCTATGTAGCATCTTGTTTAAAGTGAGATCATCTTCGATGATCTTGTAAAATTTGAATTTTAATGCTGCATCCTGTTTGTTATCTCCATTTACTTTCAGAAGTTGAACTTTAGTTTAAAGGGTCTCTCTAATTAAATTCTGAATTGCACACAACCCTGATAACAACAAAAAAATCTGTAATTGCATGATTTACAGTCAAACAAAAACTGTAAATACTGCGTAATGTCAGAGGTAAATGTTGCACAACATTTCTAACCTCGTCCAGAGGACTACTTTTTTCCCATTTGGTGTGCGAGAGATATTCTTGGCACAGACTGAGCTTCCTGTGGCATTAAATGAAGACTGTTCACTGTCCACTGAAGAAGATTCAGCTGCCTCCTTTTTTGACTCTGTTGCCACACTGTGTTTCTTGGCCTTGATCTTTTTTATTTCTGCCATCTAAAGGAAAAGAGGATAAAACAAGTACATGACATTATGATTATGTGGTATGCATACAATTCAGATGGACTGAGATCTTTATACAAGAAGAGTCAACTACAAGAGAAGTTCTCTTTATATTGATACCTGAACACGTTTATCTCTTTTTCTTCTGTGTTTAATGGCTGTTTTGACTGACTTGGTTTTTTCATCTGGTAAGACAGTTCTGATTGGTTGACATGCATGGTTTCCTTCCAAGTCCTGAACGGTTTCCACACTGTCTGCATGATCCTCATCTTGCATTTGTGGGTATAGCTGCTTAAAAAACTCCCAGAATTCCTCCAGCAAGTCAGTGTGATCACGGAACAGCAATGTTATTTGAGCTGTCATCTGACAAAAAAAACAGAGAAGAGATGATCGGGTGCCAGAAGGAAGCACTGCTTGTCTACTTGTGCTGATTTTGAATACCTCTCTGAAGTCAGGAAGATCCTGTGATGCACTTCCTTGTAGAATCTGCACCACCTTTCTGTAAAGATCCGACTGATCTCCAAAAGCAGACTCCAGTTGGCGTAGAAACCGTCTGCTGCGCTCAAACGCCTGCTGCTCCGCCAGCTAAAGCCACACATTAGGAAGAGCATCATTTGTACCATGAAACCTTATGTGTGCTATATTTAGCCATGAATATGAGAGTATTGTTAACTGTGCTCTACCAGGCCACACTCTCTGGCTTGATCTGGATGCAGGAATGCAGCAAAATCCCCAAGCAGCTCAGGCCAGTCGCTCAGCACAGGCTTGAGTCTCGTCAGCAGCTCTAGTGACGTGTGACTTTCTGGGTCTTTCTCAAACTCTGACAAAACACACAGGAACTCGTCCACTTTCCCAGGCACCGTCTGCAGCACCTCATACACCTGGAGAAAAGACAGACAGAGTATCAGACTAAAAAATTGACCTGTGACAACATAAAAATGAACGTTAATATT
Source organism: Carassius carassius (assembly GCF_963082965.1). Lineage (NCBI taxonomy): Eukaryota > Metazoa > Chordata > Actinopteri > Cypriniformes > Cyprinidae > Carassius > Carassius carassius. The sequence goes on from NC_081762.1 coordinate 23,255,533, forward strand.
GGTGTGCGTTGATGTATTTCTTGCCTTCTCTAGGTAAGCCTGGGCAAACGCGACATCTTTAGCGACTCTGTAAGGATCGTCATCAGATGCATCATCGTAAATGACCAAAGGGCTCTCCACAGAACCTGTGAGCGCCACATTTACTCAGTTTAGATTTAAACGGACATGGACTACTATTAAACCTTCTGTAAATGTGTCTGCTTAACTATTACAACTAATGTTCCAGCTACAGACATTATATATATATTTTTAAGACTCCTACATAATAATTTAAACTCACTTGCAGGTTGATGGTTTGATTTTCCATCATCTGAACTTCCTTCCTTCTCAGATCTCATCTTTGTAGCCATACGTGAGAATTTCTCAATGGTTTTCTGGTGTTTACAATGACAATGTTAATCAAACATCTCATAAATATAAAATGCATGAACAGGAACTTCTATTATTGGGTGAATCTTATAAAAACATGCCCCTAAAGTAAAGATTATATATAATGTACACTCACCAAGGATTATTAGGAACACCTGTTCAATTTCTCAATGCAATTTTCTAATCAACCAATCACATGGCAGTTGCTTCAATGCATTTAGGTGTGTGGTCCTGGTCAAGACAATCTCAAGAACTCCAAACTGAATGTCAGAATGGGAAAGAAAGGTGATTTAAGCAATTTTGAGCGTAGCATGGTTGTTGGTGCCAGACGGGCCAGTCTGAGTATTTCACAATCTGCTCAGTTACTGGGATTTTCATACACAACCATTTCTAAGGTTTACAAAGATTGGTGTGAAAAGGGAAAAACATCCAGTATGATGTGTTGATGCTAGAGGTCAGAGGAGAATGGGCCGACTGATTCAAGCTGATAGAAGAGCAACTTTGACTGAAATAACCAATCGTTACAACCGAGGAATGCAGCAAAGCATTTGTGAAGCCACAACCTTGAGGTGGATGGGCTACAACAGCAGAAGACCCCACCTGGTACCACTCCCCTCCACTACAAATAGGAAAAAGAGGCTACAGTTTGCACGAGCTCACCAAAATTGGACAATGGAAGACTGGAAAAATGTTGCCTGGTCTGATGAGTCTGGATTTCTGTTGAGACATTCAGATGGTAGAGTCAGAATTTGGCGTAAACAGAATGAGAACATGGATCCATCATGCCTTGTTACCACTGTGCAGGCTGCTGGTGGTGGTGTAATGGTGTGGGGGATGTTTTCTTGGCACACTTTAGGCCCCTTAGTGCCAATTGGGCATCGTTTAAATGCCCCGGCCTACCTGAGCACTGTTTCTGACCATGTCCATCCCTTTATGACCACCATGTACCCATCCTCTGATGGCTACTTCCAGCAGGATAATGCACCGTGTCACAAAGCTCGAATCATTTCAAATTGGTTCTTGAACATGACAATGAGTTCACTGTACTAAACTGGCCCCCACAGTCACCAGATCTCAACCCAATAGAGCATCTTTGGGATGTGGTGGAACGGGAGCTTCGTGCCCTGGATGTGCATCCCACAAATCTCCAACAACTGTAAGATGCTATCCAATCAATATGGGCCAACATTTCTAAAGAATGCTTTCAGCACCTTGTTGAATCAATGCCACGCAGAATTAAGGCAGTTCTGAAGGCGAAAGGGGGTCATACACAGTATTAGTATGGTGTTCCTTCCTAATAATCCTTTAGGTGTGTATATATATATATATATATATATATATAAACAAAAAAATGCATCTGTATATAAAACTGTCATTTATAAATGTATTTAATAATAATATCAAACACAATTACTTTTGTACGAAAGTATGAGAATATTTTGTATTACAGTAAAAGAAAAAAAGAAAAAAAATTGCATTCAGTATAAATATCTCAAAGAGTATAAAAAATGATCTGACCTGCAGCTCTGGCACAAACAGGATGTCTGAAACATCTCCACCTGTTTCTTCCTCCTCCCTCGTCAGTCTATTGCTGCTTTGCCTTTCTGTTGTGTTCTGCTCCTCTAGTTTCTCCCTCCTGCCCAAAACCATCTCCACCTCAGTGTCTTCCCTCTCAATGCTAGGCGTCGGGCTCCCAGAGGATTCAGAAAGTGTGAGAAACAGCTCTCTGGGGTCCTTCTCACCACACTCTTCCACCTCATCCTCAATCAATCCTCCATCATCACTATTCAGCTCTTCCTCTGCTGCTGTGGTTTCTTCTAAGCACTCAGTAGGAGCATCATGAACGAATATCATCTTTGGAGGACCTCCTTGTGGCCCATCAGTGCTTTGGAAAGTGTCTGGAGTTCTCTGTTGCTTGCTGAGTTTCATCTCTTTGCTGTTCAGAGCTGAAGAGCGTTTCAAGGTTTGATCTTGTCCAGCTATCTGAAGGCCAAGGCTGCTGCTTGCAAGTACGTAGCCTGGAGGAAGGAGAAGAAACCGATTTAGAGGTTTTTGATGTACTTGAGCTAGAACCCCAGAGTCCCTCGGTATAACTTTAAGCAGAGTGCCACATCGCTGACTAAAGCGATCTTTAGCCGTTGAAGTGTTGGATGTATTTATGATGGTGGTGGCACATTTTAAAGTGTTGGGAAGCTGAGGTGGCTGAAGAGTAATTATGAGGTTTGACCCTCTTGGATCAACGTTAGAGGTGACTATTTGTGCAGTTTGATTCACAGCTATATGCCCTGAAGAACAAGGATTCAGCTCTGGTGCCAAAGCAGCAGGTAAAGTGATGATTACGTCCCCCTGGGTTGCACCAACTTGAGCTCTCTGTGGAGAAGCAGAGGCACTCATTGGTGTAGCTACAGCAGGAACAGTCCTTGAAGAGCTCAGTTCAGTTGCGAATGCAGCACGCGGTAAAGTGACGACTGCTCCACCTGGGGTTTGTCCCATTGGAGGCACGTTTGATATGTTAGACACTATGAAGGGCCCTTTCATAGCTCCGTTTCCAGACACACATGGATCCGGTTCTGGCCTCAGAACCAGTGCGAGATGAGAAGGGTTTGAAAGTGATGGACTCGGAACTGTGACTGTTTTTGGTAAAAGTGTTGGTAACTGGTTCAGAAACACTTCTAGTTCCTCAGCCGATGGGGGAGGCTTTAAAGGCTTGCTGGATTTAGCAGACTTGTCGATTTTCTTTTTGCAGGAGCTAGGTGAAGATTCAAGTGTCTGAGCAAGGTCCTCAGGAAGCCTGGGAGGGTAACGCATGCCTGGAGCGAGGCTACAGTGTGCTCTTGGAGACTCAGTGGCTTCTTCTGCTGGACTGGCAGTCTGGGGGTTTCCAGATGGTTGGTTAAACATTCTTACAAGCTCATGAATGCGCTTCAGGTTTTTCTACAGAAGAGAAAGTTTCAATATTACACATATAAATCCGATGCTTATAGTAGGAATAAATAAAGAACAGAGGGCATTACAAAAACAAAGCAAGATTATTACTGAGAGCCAATTAGGCATGAGACTCTTTTCTCTCTCCACCAGGGGGCGCTGGTCAGAAGGACTGACCCTCTTACAGGCCAAGGACATGGGAGGGATCTTTCCAGTCACAAAGTATGTCTAAAAACATGGGGGGAAAAAAACTGTATAGTGAATTCTGGCATGTGAAATCCAGTCATTTCTGTATGAATACCCATGATACACAGTTCATTCACTCACCTTGATGACATTGGGAAACGGCTTATGACACACATCACGGATGTGTGAATTTAAACTGATAAAGCTCCTAGCAGCAAGCAGATAGCGACAAGTCATCTGCAGTGGGTTTAGGGTACTTCTTAAGTGCTTATGACCTAGAACAACAAGACTGAGGAGACAGAGAAAGAGAAATAACATCAGTCAACAGTGTGGTTTGAGTATCGATTCAGGCTGATGCATGACTGCAGTACCAATCTTCTGCTGGAGTAAACGGCCCTTTGAATCTAGAAGGACGCAGCTGGATTGTAGGAAGTAGCTCTGGGTAAAGAAACACCGGTCGGGTCGCCATAAGCCAGGCCAAAGGAGCAGGAAACTGACATCCTATTCAAAAAAGCATGCAAACAGAGAGAAAAAAGGTTAATTCCAGAAAGTTTACATTTACAATTGCATAAACTTACACTGATCAAATCTGGCTTTTATACAGTGAAGGAAATCTGTAAATGATGCAAGGACAGACACGTTTAGATAAATTACCAGGGAAACATGGACTTGAGCCTGTAGCGTCTCCTTTGTGTGACTGATCTAGCTCCTCCAGAAGAGAAATGGCAGCCTGAAGGTTGCAGGCTTTGAAGATGCTGGTGAAGCCATGCTCTACTGGACGGCAGGATTGGTCTCTGTGCTGGGCAAACATCTGCAGCTCCAACTGATAGAGTACAATGGAACAAAAGAGACAGAAAACGACAGAATTAACATATATCTGTGTACATCATCGAGTGTTTCTCTAATATGTGTGCATGTCTCACCAAAAACTGTCTGCTTGTTGAAGCCTCTGTCTCCAGACCTTTAACTGAAGCACTCAACATGTTCACCTGCGTGAGGAGCTGCACGTGCTGCAGGATAAACAACACAGCTATTGAAAAAGCCCCAGACTTCTCTTAAAAGACATAAAGAACCTCATAATGAAAAGCCAAAGGAGAAACTCATTGGAGAAAAGTTTGCGCTTCTTTAAATTGTGGGTCGTTCTAGACCTGCTGGATCTGCTGCTGTAGCTGTAGTTTCTGAGCTGCGCTCATGGTCAAGGATGTTATGGGGCTGGAGGGGCGTTGAGGACAGGGTGGAGGTACAGACACTCCTTTACTCTCCAACAGAGCTTTCCGTTTCTTCACCGCCGCCAGCTGCTCCCGCACCGTACGATACCGCTGCTTCAAGACGTCCGCTAATGGATCCTCATACCTAAACATAGTAAACATTTCACCTTAAAGTGGAACGGTATATCAGTTACACACTGATATGATGTGATGATTGTGAAATGATGAATGTACATACTGAATATTCTCCATAATGCCAGGCGGCTCCTGCAGGGGACTCTCCTCTTCCTCTCTTTCCTCTTCTTCCTCATGTCCTTCTTCTTCCTGACCCCCTATTTCATCCTGAAACTACAGGTGATGGAGGAAGAAGAACAGAAACAAGTAAAGCTAGGTCTTAACAGTCAAATCTATTTATTGTTCCCCACATTCTGTGTTTTCTGTTTTCATTTGACTGGATTCTGTTTTAATGGATTATTTGAACATTAAAAAGGGTGTCTGATCTGCTGAATTCATAAAGCAATTTAATAATGTATTCAAATTGTAAAAAGCATAATGCTGTTTTTTGAATTATTTGTTTGTTCGTTATATGATTTAATACAACTTTATTATAAAAAAATTTGGGGAAATCAAATGAATGTACTAATTTCATTGACATTTACATTTTAAATACAATTAATTATATTTTAAAATGTCATCAATCTAAATTGCTTTCATAGCTCGGCAAATAAAGTGCTGCACAGAGATCTCTGTTCTTCGAGTTAAACCAAACTTTTATTCTGTTGGGCTCTTGTGAAGACCTTTAAGTTTCTGTGTATCTGATGATAGGTTTATCAACTGAAATGTTCATAAAGCAGCTCTGGAGGTGAAGTTTATGTGTTCATGTCCTTATAAAGTGAGGCCGCAGTGTGTGTGTGTATAGGAAAAAAACAGACCATTCAGTCACAGAGATGTGCAGAACATGTAGACTTCATATTTCAATAGCAGCCTTTTTGCACTTTAATATTCACAGATTGCTCTATTCTGCATTTCCATCCAAGTTTTCCAGGTAACTAGACAATTTGAAAAACAATCTTTTTATTAGGGATGTGCAAGAATATAAGATATAAAATGAAATCCTTACTGCGTCAAATAGTTCCTCCATCAAGTCATTGACTTCCTTTTCTGAGTAACAAAGGAAAGAAGGTGATTAATATCTTACAAAACAGGACAGATGATCTGCCAATCATTTCTCTCAAATGAACTCACTGGTGATGCGCACTGCCTTGTCATTCCTATAGTCCTCCACATCAGGCTCATCAGTGTCAGCCAGAAAATTGTACTCTGGGTCATCTTCATCATCACCCTCCTCTGGCAAGAGAATACGTTTATGAGAAACACATATGAGGAAGCACATATGTGCTAAGTATTTCAGCCTGTCTGTACCTTCATTCTCCATATCTGAAGTCATGAGGCCCTGCAGCCACTGCGTCCATTCTCTGTCCTCAGGGGCGGAGCCTAACTCATACATGTCTGAAGTGATGTCAGGAGCACGTAGCTCCGCCTCCAGGCGCCCCAGAGGGACGTTCCTCAGCGGGCGCTTGGATCGTGTGCGAAATGAAATCAGGCTCTCCTCTCCATTAGCACTACTGAGACTCTAATGTCAAAAAGAGATTCAGTTAGAAGAAACATTAGAATTAACAACAGGTGTAGAAAACGAGCATGATCCATTCACTTTTAACAATACAGAACATTAAAAAAATGAAAATGTTTATTATACAGCATAGTAGAATGATTTCTGAAGCATCACGAGACACTAAAGACTGGGATAATGATGCTGAAAATTCACTTCTACATCACAGAAATAAATGTTCAAATATATTCTAAAAGAAACAAAATGTAAACAAAATCTATTTCAAATGGTAATAATATTTAGCAATATTACTGTTTCTGGTTTGGCCAACAACCCCACCAAAAACACAAATGACTCTAATTATGTAACAGCAGGAGTGAAGTGAGATGCACCTGATATGACTCCATGCAGTCAGGGCCGAAGGCCAGCTCCTCGTCCACCGCATGGAGCTTCTCTAAGAAGCTGCACTCTGGTGGGGCCCTGCAGGGGGCCGCAGGTGCTGGCGGGGGTCCCATTGGGGTGACAGACACTGTCAGGTGCCTGGATCTGCGAAGGTTCTGTAGAAGTGGGCAAAAAACATATGTTTCTGTGCATAGTAATAGATTTGTGCTTGTTTTTGAGAGTTTAAAAGATATTTTAATATCATCTCTGATTTAAACTATTGCATCCTGCTTCTGGCATGAAACATTTTTTATCTTTTTCTAATAATTGCTGTTTGGTTGAGATCAGAGTGTTAAACAGAGGTCATAAATACAACCCGAATTCCGGAATAGTTGGGACGTTTTTTAAATTTTAATAAAATGAAAACTAAAGGAATTTCAAATCACATGAGCCAATATTTTATTCACAATAGAACATAGATAATGTAGCAAATGTTTAAACTGAGAAATTTTACACTTTTATCCACTTAATTAGCTCATTTAAAATTTAATGCCTGCTACAGGTCTAAAAAAAATTGCCACGGGGGCAACAAATGGCTAAAAAAGCAAGCAGTTTTGAAAAGATTCAGCTGGGAGAGAATCTAGTGATTAATTAAGTTAATTGATATCAGGTCTGTAACATGATTAGCTATAAAAGCTTTGTCTTAGAGAAGCAGAGTCTCTCAGAAGTAAAGATGGGCAGAGGCTCTCCAATCTGTGAAAGACTGCGTAAAAAAATTGTGGAAAACTTTAAAAAAACAATGTTCCTCAACGTCAAATTGCAAAGGCTTTGCAAATCTCATCATCTACAGTGCATAACATCATCAAAAGATTCAGAGAAACTGGAGAAATCTCTGTGCGTAAGGGACAAGGCCGGAGACCTTTATTGGATGCCCGTGGTCTTCGGGCTTTCAGACGACACTGCATCACTCATCTGCTTGATTGTGTCAATGACATTACTAAATGGGCCCAGGAATACTTTCAGAAACCACTGTCGGTAAACACAATCCGCCGTGCCATCAGCAGATGCCAACTAAAGCTCTATCATGCAAAAAGGAAGCCATATGTGAACATGGTCCAGAAGCGCCGTCGTGTCCTGTGGGCCAAGGCTCATTTAAAATGGACTATTTCAAAGTGGAATAGTGTTTTATGGTCAAGACGAGTCTAAATTTGACATTCTTGTTGGAAATCACGGACGCCGTGTCCTCCGGGCTAAAGAGGAGGGAGACCTTCCAGCATGTTATCAGCGTTCAGTTCAAAAGCCAGCATCTCTGATGGTATGGGGGTGCATAAGTGCATACGGTATGGGCAGCTTGCATGTTTTGGAAGGCTCTGTGAATGCTGAAAGGTATATAAAGGTTTTAGAGCAACATATGCTTCCCTCCAAACAACGTCTATTTCAGTGAAGGCCTTGTTTATTTCAGCAGGACAATGCAAAACCACATACTGCAGCTATAACAACAGCATGGCTTCGTCGTAGAAGAGTCCGGGTGCTAACCTGGCCAGCCTGCAGTCCAGATCTTTCACCTATAGAGAACATTTGGCGCATCATTAAACGAAAAATACGTCAAAGACGACCACGAACTCTTCAGCAGCTGGAAATCTATATAAGGCAAGAATGGGACCAAATTCCAACAGCAAAACTCCAGCAACTCATAGCCTCAATGCCCAGACGTCTTCTAACTGTTTTGAAAAGAAAAGGAGATGCTACACCATGGTAAACATGCCCCGTCCCAACTATTTTGAGACCTGTAGCAGAAATCAAAATTGAAATGAGCTCATTTTGTGCATGAAATTGTAAACTTTCTCAGTTTAAACATTTGCTATGTTATCTATGTTCTATTGTGAATAAAATATTGGCTCATGTGATTTGAAAGTCTTTTAGTTTTCATTTTATTAAAATTTAAAAAACGTCGCAACTTTTCCGGAATTCGGGTTGTATATCTCAGGGCAAGAACCCATTAAAGGACAGAAATAAAGAAAGTAATGTTTATTCAGCAGGGATGCATTAAATTGATCCAAAGTGACAGTAAAGACATTTATAAAGATATACATATTTTAATTAAGTGCTGTTGTTTAGCAATTTTTATTTATTATTATTATTAGTAGTATTATTTATTAAAGAATCTTGGAATCTTTTTACAACAATCTGAAGGAGCATAATTGTTTTTAACATTGGTAATAATAAGAACTGTTCCTCCTTTAAGCAACAAATTAACATATTAGAATGATTTCTGACACTGAAGCAATGATGCTGAAAATTCAGCTTTGCATTTTAGGAATAAATTGCATTTAAAAAAAAAAAAAATAATAAAAAAAACTTTTGATAGTAGTGTAATGGTAATGAATAAATAAATAAATAAAAGTTGAAAAACCCTGATGACTGTATTATGTTTTAGCTCTAGTATGTCCATGGCCGGATGTCTAACCGGTCGAGAGCTGCTGGCTGCGTCCTCCTCCTCGTGCTCAGAGTGTGATCTGTGGAGGTTCACTCGACTGCACCGTGGAGAAGATGAGGAGTTCTCCAAGTCACTTTCCAGAAGAGTCTACCAATCACACACACAAACAGTCTCAACAAGGACAAAACAGCATCATATCACACAAAAATCATTCTCTCCGACCTCCTCAGCTGTCTCATCCTCCTCCTCTTCATCGGGCCGATACTCCTCATCAGAGGAGTCTTCCTCTTCTAAAGGAATATCCACAAACTGGGTACCCTTCTGTAAATGCATACACCATTTAACATTACATTCTAGATATAAAAGCTGCTCCTGTTTCTTCTACATGTTTTATTCCTGGTATACTCTGCTGATTACCTTCACTTCTGTGGGCTTCTTAATTGGCGAAATGTTCCAAGCTGGAATGACCTACAAAAAAACAACAAAAAAACCCACCCCATTGTGTTTATTAATGTTTTATGACATTTTCAGGAAGGACGCATATTAAAGCATGTTAACAACCTGAAATGTTAAGTAGCTGTTAAATCATGGAACTAATATAAATGCTGCGAAATTAAAATAGATAACTGTAAATATGTAGCAGTGTAATATATGTTACTTCAAAGCTCTTATGCAATATAAGCAACTTACAACTCCTTTCTCCACAACCTCCTTTAGTTTAGAGCGGGTCATCTTGGGTTCCTGTGAGACAGAGAGAGAAACGTGTCGTTTTGATCAAGATCTTAATTAAGTTTGCATATTAAATATGATGCATCTTGATCATGATACAGGGTTAACCAGCTGTCAATCACTTTCCAGCAGGTGCAGATGATTGCAGGACATTTATACTCACAAATACAGGAATGGGTTCAGTGTCATTGATAGCAGCTTTCATCATGGCCACAACATGCTCATTAGTGATCACTTCCTGCAAATGGACAGTAAAAATCCTGAGCTACTTGCTTTTTACAAAGTCAAATGCATCATCACAAAAGGTTTCATATGCCTGAGGAAAGATTGGTTACTAGCGTCTTTATGAAACAAGGCTTAAGGGAATCAGTCCACACTCACATGAATAATGCTGCGAACGTTTGCAGAAGTCAAGTTAAGTTGTCGAGATTTATTTTCCAGTTCTCTGTCCAGCTCTTGGTCAATCTCCACCTCTGGCTGGATTTCATCTTCAGCTTCCTTCTGCTGAGCTTCTACTTCACTGACCGCGTCTCTTTTCCTTCTCAAACCCTTCCTTCTGCCCGGCGTTCGGCTTCCACCCTGTTCCTTATCTGCAAGAGAACAGGGATGATTTTACATTTCAGTTTTAATACATTTGGGAACACAACAGTTATGCATCTTTTCATTTGCGTAATTTGCAACAGATTATTACAGGATTTCACCAGTATTCCAAAATATTAAAACTTGAGGCTTTGGAAAATTTTAAAGTGAGCCATTTAAAATATAAATATTAATATTTTAACTTTGCATACTTTTTTTCTTTTTATAAGTATTAGGACTAATATTATTATATTAAATTTAATCACGTTTCTAAAACACCAAAGGAACCATTATCAAGCTTCAGGGAAAAATTTACATGCAAATGTGTTGAGAAATTATTTAAATATTAATTCCCAGAGTTACAATATAGTAATATATACTACTAATAATATGTTTACATTTTAACGCAATAAAAAACAAAGTAAATGCTTTACATCTTAAGAAAAAATGTAAAGAAAATTTGTGGATCATTTTAATTTCAACACAGTTTTTATTATAAATAATTAAAAAAATGATGAAAAAAGTGATAGAAATGATAAAAGAAAATCCTCCAATCCAGCATGTGCTTGCCATCCCTGGTCTCTATTTTTTTAACTCAGGCTCATGATGCTTTTGGGAAATGCACCAGAGGGTCCATGTATCTGTGAAAATATTAAACGAGGAGAAACCTTTGAGAACTCACTGCATGTGATGATCAAGGTCTTCTCAGCGTCATCTTCAGGCTTCTGAATGCACGCAGCTTGCTGTTCTTGACCTGATAGCAGTCACACAAATGTTTCTCATTAACAGCATGGTCCAAGATACTGGAATAGCACAGTATTACCACAGTGAATGTGGTAATGTCGCCACTGTCTTTTAAGTGTTAAAGGGGTCATATGATGCTTTTTTAAAGATAATTATTTTGTGTATTTGTTGTAACAGAATATGTTGACATGCTTTAATGTTAAAAAAATAATTTTTCAAATACTGTACATTATTGTAGGTCCTCTCAAACACGTTGTTTTCTACAAAGTCCCTCCTTCTGACAAGCGCAGTCTGCTCTGATTGGCCCACTGACCCAGTGCATTGTGATTGGCCGAACACCGCAAGCACTCGTCGGAAATGTTACGCCTCTTTCTATAATCATGAGCTTCGTCTTTCAAAATAAATGTAAAAACAGTTAATAATGTCCTTAGTTTTACCATCAGTTCAAGCCCGAAAGAGTAACAGAGTCATGTGACAGACACAGTGATGTAGCTCGTATGTTTTTGCAGTACACAAGCCACAGACGGTTAAAGGGTTAGTTCACCCAGATAGCAAAATTATGTAATTAATAACTCACCCTCATGTTGTTTCAAACCCGTAAGACCTCCGTTTATCTTTGGAACACAGTTTAAGATATTTTAGATTTAGTCCGAGAGCTCTCAGTCCCTCCATTGAAGCTGTGTGTATGGTATACTGTCCATGTCCAGAAAGGTAAGAAAAACATCATCAAAGTAGTCCATGTGACATCAGAGGGTCAGTTAGAATTTGTTGAAGCATCGAAAATACATTTTGGTCCAAAAATAGCAAAAACGACGACTTTATTCAGCATTGTCTTCTCTTCCGTGTCTGTTGTGAGAGAGAGTTCAAAACAAAGCAGTTTGTGATATCCGGTTCACGAACGAATCATTCAATTCACCAAATCGAACTGAATCGTTTTAAACGGTTCGCATCTCTAATACACATTAATCCACAAATGACTTAAGCTGTTAACTTTTTTTTCTGTGCTAGTGTTATGAGCGTGGGTAAACCGAAGGCTTGAATCAAGGGCAATCATCGCAAATGGCGCCATTACGTCGAGTGCAAAAGAACCGGTGAACCGTTTTCTTCAACTGGTTTATTGAATCGAACTGTCCGAAAGAACTACTGGTGATCCGAAAACCGATGCAACCGGTTCTTCACTCGTGAACGAGTCAGTCTATTGTTCGCTATCTGGCTCGGCTCTGTGTTCATCTTCAGTTCTCTCTTCACAGCAGTTCAGTCAGTGTACTGTTTGAGTTAATGAATTACTCCGGGATATTGGTTTGTTTGAACTCAGAGGGAGTGTCAGCCACATTAAAAAAGTTAACAGCTTAAGTCATTTGTGGATTAATGCGTATTAGAGATGCGAACCGTTTAAAATGATTCAGTTCGATTTGGTGAACTGAATGATTCGTTCGTGAACCAGATATCCAGACTGCTTTGTTTTGAACTCTCTCACACAACAGACACGGAAGAGAAGACAATGCTGAATAAAGCCGTCGTTTTTGCTATTTTTGGACCAAAATGTATTTTCGATGCTTCAAAAAATTCTAACTGACCCTCTGATGTCACATGGACTACTTTGATAATGTTTTTCTTACCTTTCTGGACATGGATAGTATACCGTACACACAGCTTCAATGGAGGGACTGAGAGCTCTCGGACTAAATCTAAAATATCTTAAACTGTGTTCCAAAGATAAACGGAGGTCTTACGGGTTTGGAACAACATGAGGGTAAGTTATTAATTACATAATTTTGCTATCTGGGTGAACTAACCCTTTAAGAGCTGACTCCACTGTGTGACCATCTCTCTCTCTCTCTCTCTCTCTCTCTGAGAGGTGCAAAACTCTGCATTTGAACATTCAATAGCAAATACTTAAACTAATAACAAAACATACTTACAGTAGCTTATTCAGAAGCGCCAGATTGTCGTAGCAAAGTCAGAATGACCTCCTCTCCTAGGTTCACGAAACAGTCATCCATAAAATGCGTTTCTGTTCTGTTGTAAGTAATCTTAAAGATTCCTAATTGCATCTACTTCCAGAAGGCCAAATAAAGCGTTTTTGCTTTCGTCTAGATACATTCAGCATCTCCCTGACACGACTGCTTCAACACTAACTGCGCTTACTGAAACCAAGCCTTCTTTCTTTGTGTGAACATTTGGGCGCCATTATGCAAATATTTTCACATAGTGACATAGACATGTGGGGCGTGTTTGAATGAGCTGTTTTAGGGGGGCGTGGCAGAGTTTTAACTTTCATAAAGAATATCTCTTTGGTTTTGAGACTTTAGTCTTTGTAACTTTACAGATCTTTTTCATGCACCAAGAGCTTGTAACACTCCAAAGAGAAAGGAACAATTGAAATCGCATCATATGACCCCTTTAACTGTGCAGGTAGGCAACTCAGTGTGTTTTAAAGGTGTCTTACAGTCAGACTGAGGGCTGGAGGCTCTGATGGTACTGAAGTCTCTGTCTGTAACCTCTCTGCTCTCAGAAACTTCCTCAAACTCTTCAGTTCTCACCACTTTACACTGAGAAAGCCCGGTTTTCCTATTATTTAATCTCCTTTTCCGGGATTGATCCATCTCACATTGCTTTATTCACACCTGTCGGGATAAATATCATCCATACGGCAGAACAAATAATGATACAGATGTACAGTGAACACTTGGATCTTAATAACGCCTATTCTTTTCATTCGGATCATTATTATGCCCATTCCCAGTTAGTGCTGTCTGGGACAGGAACGTTACCTCCATTATAACTGGCATATCAACAGAATATTCCACTTGTAATATTTAATAACGCTGAAAGGTTTCTGTGCAAACATGATGAATAATTCTAATACTTTATACAGACCCGCCAACACTGTACATCAGCGATGCGACTGCGAGAAGCGCAACAAAAGCGCGTCACTTCCTGTTCTTAGAACGGAATTAGTGAATAAGAAAATAAAAGTCCCCTAACGAGTATTTACAAGATTGTAGGTTAAGCGATTTAATGTTTTGCTAACTTATTGATTTTTCCCAAAAAGTAATAAACACATAACTTCAGGGACAGACGAGACATATGGAAATTTTTATTATTTAAAACACAATAGCTTTCTCTATTCTGTTCTTACTTTTTATAAAAAATAATAACTTGACACTCCTACATTTTATTCTTTCCATTTATGATAACTTTGTTGTACACTTGTTTTGTTGATTCGATTGCTTTTATTGTCCTCATTTGTAAGTTGTTTTGGATAAAAGCATTTGACTAAATTATTAAATGTAAGAGTAAACCATAAACATAACTAAAACAATAACTATATAAGCATCCACACCAATAAACACATTTTGTTTCTTATAAGCATATGATGTAGTTATGTCATCTGCCAATAAAACTCTCAAGCTTTGTGTTGGATGGATTTTGATGAGAATTAGCTGGAAAAAATCCCAATAATATTTTTATAGGCATATGTAATAGCCCAAAGTGCCTGAACATTATTAACATAGATGCAACTGCCACTTTATAACTCGGCCACTTTATAACATAGCTATGATGCACAGTGATATGCAATAGGCCCATTATATTTTATACAAAAAAAAAAAAAAAATACAATTATAATTAAAAAAAAAAAACACTCACTCTGGAAGGGAGTATATATTAGAGATGTTCCGATACCTTTTTCTCTTCCCGATACCGATTCCGATACCTGGGCTCAGGGTATCGGCCGATACCGAGTACTGATCCGATACCTGGGTGTGTATCTGTATATACAGCTGTATATACTACTAGCCCTGTGTAAATTTCTAGAATAATTTTATGGTGTGCTCCAGACTTATCCCTTGATAAAACATGAACAAATACATGGTTAACTACTGTATTTATTACAGTATTTTTATTATCTGACATGAATTTGACAGTAATATTATTTAATTTCTTAAGCGAAAAAGAACTTCAAATGCAGCCAAAAATCTAACACCGCAAACTAAAAAAGGTATTTTAGTATTTTAGTTTTACAATATTAGTGTAAAAAAAATTGCAACAAATAAGTCTAGGAATATAAAAAATTCTATATTAATCAGATAATGTCTTTACAACAAAACAAGTAAAAAACAAGCAACCGTCTAGGCATAATTATTATTATTAATAGAGACGTATTATTACTACATAGAGACGTAGCTAAATCTACTGTAGGCTACAACAGTAGCTTAATATATTGTCAATTTACTCGCCATGAAGATCTTTGAGTGTCTGTGTTTATGATATGACAGTTTTCTCAAATGAAACGGTAAATTCTCATGAAGTGACGGTTTATGCGTTCATGTCCTCATATAGTGACACACGGCAGAGGGCACAAAACAGCGAGCTCCCGTGCATCTGCGCCCGTCTCCTACAGAGATGTAGACTTTGCAGGAGTAATATTTAAATAGTATTTTGCAGTTTAATATTCACAGACACTAGTATATATATTCGGCTACAGTCTGGAGCCCTGCGCTTAGACTAACACAGAAGCGACTGAACGCAGCTGCGGGTAACGAATATACTCAAACTTACTACCGGTTCTACAGAGACGCTGGTATCATCACATTTTAACATTTTCAGCACCGTCTTGGTCCCTAGTCGCCGTTTTACTGTCTGGTTGGTCCAGTCTGAAATACTGCTAAACAGCGGACATACTGCTAACCACTGATCTATAATATAGAAGCGGCTTCACTGTCTGTTGGCAGTTTAGAACGCGATGAGCGATCCAGTCATATATAGATCAGTGCTGCTAACGCGTTTTCATTTCTTCTTCGCTGCTCTACACAGGGGTTGCTTGTGGCATTACAGCACAACGTCCTGTGTTTGCAATGCATTCTGAGCAGCGAAGAAGAACCGTGCAGCGGTTAGGCAAAGCTAGCGTTCATAACTAGGTCTTGAAAATGGTATCGGATCGGTATATGGGTTCATGTACTCGCCGATACCGATGCCAGAATTTGTTGTGGTATCGGAGATATTTCCGATACTAGTATCGGAATCGGAACAACTCTAGTATATATATAGATATAGATATATATTAACATGCATTTGATTGATATACAGACTTTTATCTAAAATTCACTGACATTAATGGTCTAAAAATTCTCATGATAACTTCATGATAAATGTAGTTGTCTGAACTCACTGTCTTGCTAGTATAAAACATCATTTTCTAGGCAGCACATGAATAAATGTAATGTTTCAGGTCTGGAGGTTGTGTTCCAAAGATGACATCCAATTACTTTTATTTGTGTCTTTGCAGGCAAATATGTATGACATGTACAAATGTGTGTGTGTTTGAACTCTTACTGATCCCTCTCTTTCCTTAATGGTGCAAATTTTCAAAGAGGAGGCAATGAAAGAACATATCTAATAAAACTGCAGAAATAAAGAGAAAAATTCATAAATTAATAAATAAATAAATAAATCAAAACACTGTGAGTCAAAGCTATCGATCGATCAGAGTTGATAAAACTCTTCGCGGACACGATTAGTCAACGAAAGGTAAAGAGCCATGCAACAGGTTTATCAAGGGGTGGGGGGGGCACTCATGAAAGATACGCTTAGGAGCCTCTCTACCCGTTCTCACTGTGATAGCCTGCGGCTAATGTTCTACGCTCAAGAGTATACATTTTCTCTAAGGTTGCTCTCATGTCCAACACCCATCTTAATGATTCTGTGTACGGCCTGGACTGTGAGGACAGTGCTTTGCTGGAGTTTTTTTCCACTTCGCTCGCTTTCCCCATCTTGAGTACGATAAATCAGCAGAGTTGCTTTTAACAAACAATGTTTTGTCCACCACGGCTTCGGACTTGTGAGCTTTTGGATGTGCTTACCGAGCATCACAAATGCCGCGGCCTTGGATTGCTGACATGGCGCACTGTGGTTATGCAATGATGCCGCTGGTGGAAGAGACTCTAGCTGAACATCTTGTGCAGAACTCATCCACACCCTTAAGTCTCGTCTTCTCCTTTGTTCGAAGGCGTGTCGAGTCACGTCTAACTTCGTCTGGAAAATTTACTTGGCTTCAGGTCATGCGGCTGCAATGCAGCAATGCACCTTTGGCTCAACCTCACCGGTATTAAAGAAAAGATTATTTATTTTCTTATGGATGCAACCCGACCTCCGAAAAAAAAAAGGTTGGGTTGTTTTTGGAGATGCCTTCACCAAGGTGGTGGAGAAATTTAGGGTAGCGAAACAGCAATCGGCTGCTGTCAGCTGATTCCTCACAGGCCCAGGGTAACGGAGTGACACCAGGCGTCGGTGGCCAGGGACTGTGCCCTCCACTAGAGAGCGCTGTTGGACTGCTACTGCGCATCCAACCCTCTACAGTCCCCAGGCTCTAACATGGACTGTCTCGCCGCAAACGCGCTTCGAGCTGCGTTGGACCGAGCCACCACTCCAAGCACCCCCTCAGACACTCTGCGCACTTCAGCCTTCAAAGTTCGAGGGATGGTCCAAGGGTCTGGCAAAGACGGCCCATATTATGACGGCCCACAAAGCTGTCGCTTTCTCGCTAGCAGTGGAGCCTGATGTGCATCCTGCTGGAATAAATCCTGCTGTAAACACGCTTTAGGTTTATACACAACAAATGCAGCAACCTTGACACATGCATTTCTCCGTGCTTATGGATGCCACAAGCTTTCTGTGCATGGAAATGGACTCATGCGCAATGAGGACACAATTGTCTCCCCCGCGTGTTCAGTCCTTCATGTCATGCCTTCACCATTTCAAAGCAGGGAGCACAGTGATGGTGGGTTTGTGCCTCAGACTTTGGGTCTAATTGCAGCAGCGTCCCCAGTAATCCTTCTAGGCCAGACACATCATTGACTGGTTGGGGGGCTGTTTGTCAAGGACGCCCAGCCCACAGGACTTGGACAGAGGGTGACCCATAAACAGATTGGAGCTGCTGGCGGTCTTTCTAGCTCTCCAATATTTTTCAAGAGTGCTGAATGGCTGTCATGTGTTGATCAGGATGGACAACACAGAGGTTTGGTCATATTTGAATCACCAAGAAGGATTACGCTGGTGAGGAACATCCTTCTATGGTCTTAGAACAGATTTCTGTTAATCTGAGTAGATCACGTCCCTGGACACTTGAACTTCAGTGTGGATTTGCTCTCGAGGCAGAGCCTAGAGGAAGGGGATTGGAGGTTACACCCCAAACGGTGAGTTATATATGGCGAGCATTTGGAGAGGCAGAAGTAAACTTATTCGTGTTGAGCACAACTATTCATTGCCCTCTATGGTTCTCATTATTCCCCCCATTGCCCATACGAATGGCCCAGGACTAGTTTGTATGCTTTTCCTCCGATTTGGCTAATTTCAGTGGTGCTATCCAGAATACGGTTGGATAGAGTGAGGTTTGCAGAACTGATCAGTTTGTTAGCGGGTTCTCTGTGGGAGATTCCTCTCAGACGGGACTTGCTGTCGCAAGCGCATAGAATGATCTGGCACCCAAGGCCAGATCTATGAAAGCTGTGGGCATGGCCTTTGAGCAGAGTGAGTTAATATGTCCCAGTCTTTCAGTGAGGCCACCAAGGCTATAATTAATTCTAGGACAGTTTCTACGAGACATGTATTTGCCTTAAAATGGAAACTGTTTACTACCTGGTGTAGACTTTGTAATATATGGATCTAGCTTACTGCTATGTCGCTTCAGTACTGGAGTTTCTTCAAAACCATTTTTCAAAGGGAGTATCACCAGCCACACTTAAAGTATCCATGACAGCCATATCAGCTAACCACGCACCGCGTCTCAGTGGGCTGTCATCCCCTGGTTTCTCGATTTATGCAGGGTTTAAGGGGAAGTCGTGGCCTAATGGTTAGAGAGTCGGACTGGCAAAAGGTTGTGAGTTTGAGTCTCGGGTCTGCAGGAATTGTAGGTGGGGGGAGTGCATGTACAGTTCTCTCTCCACCTTCAATACCATGACTTAGGTGCCCTTGAGCAAGGCACCGAACCCCCAACTGCTCCCCGGGCGCCGCAGCATAAATGGGTGTGTGTTCACAGTGTGTGTGTGTGTTATCACTGCTCTGTGTGTGTGCACTTCGGATGGGTTAAATGCAGAGCACAAATTCTGAGTATGGGTCACCATACTTGGCTGAATGTCACGTCACTTTCACTTTCATTTATGGCTGTGGCCTTTCCGCCCCTCGCGAGTTCCATCATCTATCCTTTGTATTACAAGGGTTATCAGGAGATGGCAGGCCACCTGGGGGCCCAGAACACGATCCAGCGCCTCCGCGACCGATTCCACTGGCCGGGCCTAGAGGCCGAAGTTAGACAGTTCTGCCAGGCATGCCCAACGTGCCAACGGACATCACCTCGGACCCCTCCCCCAAGCCTGCTGATACCGCTGCCCATCATAGAGGTGCCCTTCGAGCGGATTGGGATGGATTTGGTGGGGCCGCTGCTGAAGTCCAACTGGGGGCATGAACACATCCTCGTCATCGTGAATTTTGCCACCCGCTACCCTGAGGCCATTACCCTCCGTAAAGCCACCACGAAGGCCATTGCCCAGGAGCTGTTCCTCCTCATCAGTCGGACCAGGGCACCCCGTTCATGTCCCGGATGCTGGCCGACATCTGCAAGCTCCTAAAGGTCCAACAGCTCCACACCACGGTGTATCACTCCCAGACCGACGGGCTTCTACGAGCGATTCAATCAGACCCTTAAGCAGATGTTGCACTGAGTGGCGGCTGAAGATAAGTGGGCCTGGGACCAGATGCTGCCCTACGTGCTCTTCGGTATCCGAGAGATCCCTCAGGCCTCCACCGGCTTTACACCATTCGAGCTGCTCTTCGGCCGACAACCCCGTGGTCTTTGCCCGAGAGGCCTGGGAACAACAGCCGGCGGTACACCGCACCACCATAGAACACGTACGTGAGATGCGGGTGCGGATCGACCGAGTCATGCCCATTGTCCGGGAGCACCTCGTCAAGGCACAACAGGCGCAGCAGCCGCATTACAAACGGGCGGCCCAACCACGGGAGTTCCAACGAGGAGACCACGTCCTGGTGCTGGTCCCCACAGCCCCCTGCAAATTCTTAGCCACCTGGCAGGGGCCCTACACAGTCACCGAAAAGGTCAGTTCCATTATGTACCGTGTGCGGCAACCAGGCAGAAGGAAGGAGGATCAGCTCTACCACGTCAATCTTCTGAAGCGCTGGGTGGGACCGGGCCCCAGCTCTTGGCCTAAACCAGCTCGTGGTTGTTGATATGGATCCCCAACTCTCCGCCGCCCAGAAGTCGGAGCTGCAACACCTGGTCAGTCAGTTTCCGGATGTGTTCTCCCCCCAGCCTGGGCGGACCCATGTCTTGGAGCATGACGTCCGCACATCACCATTGTCCGGCAGCGGCCCTACCATGTCCCGGAGGCTCGGCGATACGCCATCGAGGAAGAGGTACAGTAGATGCTGAGGTTAGGGGTAATTGAACCATCATGCAGCCCATGGTCCAGCCCCATCGTCATGGTTCCAAAGCCCGACGGCACCCTCCGCTTCTGTAAAGACTTTCGCCACCTGAACGAAGTCTCCGAATTTGACTGCTATCCAATGCCCCGTGACGATGAGTTGTTGGACCGCTTGGGAAGGGGCCGGTTAATCTCAACCCTCGACCTCACCAAGGGCTTCTGGCAGGTCCCCTTAACGGAACAGGCCAAACCTAAAATGGCCTTCTCTACCCCAAGTGGCCACTGGCAGTACTGGGTAACCGGATAAAGGCAGCCCTCAAGACGGAGCCGCTCCTCCGAGCCCCTTACTTTAACCGCCCCTTCCTGCTGCAGACGGACGCATCCGACACCGGTTTGGGAGCGATCCTATCGCAGGGCCACCATGGTGAGGAACGCCCGGTGATATTCTTAAGCCGAAAGCTGACCCCTGCGGAACAACGGTACGCCACGGTGGAGAGGGAAGCGTTGGCCGTCAAGTAGGCAGTCCTGGAGCTCAGGTATTACCTCCTCGGCCAGCACTTCACCCTCATAACTGACCACGCTCCCCTATAGTGGATGGCCCGGGCCAAGGAGATGAATGACAGGGTGACGCGGTGGTTCCTTGCGCTCCAGGACTTCAAATTCACTGTGCAACACTGAGGGGGGCCAATGCCGACGGACTCTCCCGGATATGGGCAGCTTTCGCAGGTCTGTCAGGCTCCACTCCCGGCCCCGATCTCCCCGCTTCTCCATAGGAACAGGACGACGCTTGGGGGGGGGGGGGGGGGGTGACACGTGTCCCGAGCTCTCATCAGCATCGCTCTGGAAACTGAGCAGGCACACCTTCACTTGCTCGTCACGGGCTGAGCGGCCACACCTGCGCCCCATCAAGCTCTGGTTACTTAAACCCAGCAAGTAAACACAGAAGTGAGAGATAACTCGGCTAACCCTTTCTTTCGTTGTGCCTACAGAGAGCAGCGTGTGACCGCCAGCCCAAACGCCCACGGGAGAGCACGGACCCACACTGCACCAGCGCACGACTAACGAGGAAGCCGAGCACCGAGCACCAAGCCGCCTCACAGCAACGGCATTTCACCACCCCTCCTTTAATAAAATCCACCCTTCGGGGAACTTACCTTCATTCATCCTCGAGTTGTGTCCTTCTTCACCCCGCCACAATATATATATATATATATATATATATATATACACACACACACACACATGTTTATATATATATATATATATATATACATACATGTGTGTGCATTTTATGCATATACTGTATATGTTTACATAATGTAGAATATGTACATACTGTGTATAGTGTATAATGTGTAGTCGTAACTGTATGTTTGTACATATTGCGTATAATGTGTAGTGTTAACTGTATGTATAAAAGTACACTGTGTGTACTGACTATATGTATGTGCATATTGCACATTTTCATCTGTTGAAGTCTGTATGGTTTTATGTTAATTGTTTCTGCAATTTCTGGAGCACGCTCCCAAGAATTTTACTCACCATGCACATGTGCTGTGGTGATCTGACAATAAAAGTGACTTGAAACTCTTACTGTAATTGTTTTTTTAGGCGAGCCACAGAAAACCAGTGAAAATGCAGAACCTGCTCCTGTTGGTGAACAGAGATTTCTGTGTTCCTTCTGTTCGGCAGGGATTTTCATGGACATGAAAAAGAGTTTCATGATACATCAGATCTAGTTTACGGTGTTGACGTACAGCAAGGTGTCTTTGTTACAGGCAAAAACAGTAGAGGCCAAAGGGTGCCAATACATGTACTAAAAAATACCACCTCTGGCACAGTACAATTTGACTTGAACTGTGTATAAAGATTGGAGAAAATCTGCCACTATGGTTTTAATGGCCTGTTAAATAGTAAATTTAAATTGATTTGGAGTACTGTATGCAAATACAAGAACAAAGGCATTGGCTTAAATTACACATTTGTTGAGTATCTTTGGTGTCTGTGCTTGCTGAAAAAAGTTAACATTTTATACGCAACCACCGAAATTAAATATATTTATGTGTGAACAGTATGTGAACAGTATGCACAGTGTGTTTGTGTGTGTGTGTGTGTGTGTGTGTGTGTGTGTGTGTTATGGCCTCTGCATATTATTGTATAATTACAAATGATACAACTGAACTGTCAAATCTATATAAAAAATAAATATATAAAAAAAAACCTCGTATTTACGTATTTGAATGCATTGCACAAAGCAGGCTACTGGAAATAAACTATAAGAGGCATAAGACACATTTTAATCTCTATATAGGAACTCAATATTTGTTGTACAAATGAACTTCGCCATATAATAAGACATATGTTTGACAATAACATACTGTTAATTAATTCAATATCGTTCTGCCATTAAGCGCGTGTGTCACGGAATCTACAGCAGCACGTGTCAGTCACTACCGAAGGCGTGACACATGACGCAGTCTACTGACATGTGTCACAGGTTTTAGTGACACATGTCACTGTTCAATGACACATGCCACTGAAACCGACACATAGGCCTACCAATGGCATCTGTGTGTCAGATGTCATGTCACATAATGTTAAAACTGCTGCTGGAGCTAGATGCACTGCGTTAGACTTCACTTAAACCAAGTTGTTAGACTAAGTTGCTTTGTATAAGGGTCACGGCTTACGCTGCTGGAAGGAACATGGAGCCGAAGGATAAACGAAACAAGGCTTTATTAAATCCAACATAGGCATAATCCAAACATGGATCTCAGAGGAAGACACAGGTAAGTAGCAAGTAACAAGTAACCCCGACAAAACAGAACTGAAAGGACAAGGCTTTTATACAAGGGATAATGGGGAAACACAGGTGGATGGAATCACTAAATTAACCGGGAAATAGAACACATGGAGAAATGAATAGACGCACCTGGGAACTAATCAAACCACACACGGAAGACAGAAACTGGAACACAGGGGCAAAAACACACAAAATGAGTCCAGGTATGTGAAAGTACTCCCCCCTCCCGGTAGGTGCGTCCTCGCACCGTAGAAACAACAAAGGGAGGCGTGGGTGGGAACTTAGGAGCGGGTTCCGGTGGAAGACCGCCTCCCAGGAGGGGGCCAGCAGACAGGGACCACAGAGGAAGGAGCCAGGGAGGAGACAGAGGGAGGAGCCAGGGAGGAGACAAGAGGGATCTGAAGCAGGAGGCACCCAGCAGGGCCCAGGCCACAGCCATAACGGCCCAAGGTGGGGCCGACGGTGGAAGGAGCCATGGAGGAGGAATGGTCGCCGACTCCAGGGACTCGACCCACGGCAACGGAGCAAGTGGAGGAGGAGCCCGAGGTGGAGAGCCGAAGAGCCAGGGTGATGGGGAGGAGCCAGAGGTCCTAGGCGGAACTGATGGCTCTGGTGACTGACGCGGCGATGTGGATCCGGAAGGCCGCGGTAAGGCCAGAGTGACCGAGGACTGAGGTGTAGCCGAGGGGATGAAGGAGCCTGACGGAGCCGGAGGGACGGAGGGATGAGGCGAAGCCGGAGGAGTGGAGTCCCGAGGCATAGGATGGACGACGCCAGACCAAGGCGGAGCCGGAGGGACGAGGGAGCCAGGCAGAGCATATGGACTGCCGGGCCACGGCGGAGAGGAAGGAGCTAGGAGCCATGGTGGAGCCGACGGGTCAACAGGCCGAGACGGAGGTGAGGGAGACGCCAACCAAGGCGGCGCTGGAGGATGGCGGTCCCGCTGAGCTCGCACCACAATGATGGTAGGCTGAGGGCGAGCAGAGGGGCAGCCAGACAACAGCGGAGGAGGAGGCAGGAGTGGGTGGGAGGGTGGGAATTTCGGAGGAGCAGGCACAGGAGTGAGCTCTGGGGCTGGAGCCCTTCCTGGGCTTAACTGGGGTTCAGGAGCCCGTCCTGGGTTTAACGGGGGATCAGGAGCCCGTCCTGGGCTTTACGAGGGATCAGGAGCCCGTCCTGGGCTTAACGGGGGATCAGGAGCCCGTCCTGGGCTTAACGGGGGATCAGGAGCCCGTCCTGGGCTTAACGGGGGATCAGGAGCCCGTCCTGGGCTTAACGGGGGATCAGGAGCCCGTCCTGGGCTTAACGGGGGATCAGGAGCCCGTCCTGGGCTTAACGGGGGATCAGGCATCGGTGAATTGAAAACCCCCTCATTTTGACCCATTTGGCGCTCCACATTTTGCTCCCTCGTGGTGGGCAGTGTCGCCGGCTCTCGCACCTGGTCTGACGGGTTGCTCTCTGTCATCGGTGGGCTCGGGCTTATGCCCCGTACCGTGGGGAGATTGTAGGCTGGGCTCTGGGTCCAGAGTGGACCTGGCAAGATCCTCCATTGGGCAGACCGTGAGAGGGGACCCATTTCTCACCAGATTCCACTCTACAAACGTGGCGAAGTCCTCCCGAGGACCATCTTCGTTCGACAACGCTCTGCACTTGGAGTTCAGGCTGGCGTGATAGAAGCAGCAGAGCGCGCTGTCCGGGTAGCTGGTGGCATTAGCTAGCAGTAAAAACCGTCTGGTATGGTCCTCGAGAGGAAGTTCCTCCTGCTTCAGCAGGAGAAGGAGGAATTCGGGGCGATAGAGGGGATCCATGACACACTACGGAAAGAAAAAGACTGAAAAAATGGAAAACAAAACGGAGGGAAAACACGCAGTTTTTAAACTTTTAGGTCGGGTCTTCTGTCACGGCTTACGCTGATGGAAGGAACACGGAGCCGAAGGATAAACGAAACAAGGCTTTATTAAATCCAACATAGGCATAATCCAAACATGGATCTCAGAGGAAGACACAGGTAAGTAGCAAGTAACTGGTAACTGGTGGCAAGTAACAAGTAGCAAGTAGACCCAACAAAACAGAACTGAAAGGACAAGGCTTTTATACAAGGGATAATGGTGAAACACAGGTGGATGGAATCACTAAATTAACTAAATGAATAGACGCACCTGGGAACTAATCAAACCACAACCGGAAGACAGAAACTGGAACACAGGGGCAAAAACACACAAAATGAGTCCAGGTATGTGACAATAAGAGCCTCTAAAAATGATTAAATGTAAATAAAAAATATTCCTTTATTCGAGACCTACTACAGCGCATGCGCGTGAGCATCCATTACCTGGTCCATCTACGTCACCCAGCTTGCTCTTCCTTTTAAAAGAATCACTATTTTTTCTGGTAAATGAAACTGAAACTAACAATTTCAAATGCGTTCATGGTCGTTCTCTCCCAGTAACAATTAGTATTTTTCCTAGTAAATGAAACAGAAACTCACAATTTGAAATGCGTTCATAGTTCATCGTTCTCTCCCAGTGACAAGATGGCAAGTGAGGTAGGAAAAAAAATATTGGATCTCATAATTTTTCACTTATATTGTTTATCTTCTCTGTAATTATTATACAGGCTAGTATCACTATAAGGAAGTAATTTCAGGTAGTTTTGGGGTAGAAGGTAACACATTGTTGAAAAATACAATAAAGCAAAGCAGGTGTGCAAACATATTTGTAAGCCCCTTTTTTCAGTCAACGGAGTAGGTTACCTATATATACCTGTATATATGGCACAGGGTCCAGTAAAGTAACCCTGAAATAATTCAGTGAACTGAATTCGAAATATTATAAGTTAATGCAACTTTATTTTGTCCGTAACACCCCTCCCCCCATTTATTAGTTTTTTTTCCCGATGTAACTTGGGTACTATCTGTACATCCAGTAGCCTAATGCCAAAGCCCTAAAATCTTTAACCATCGTCAATGTATATATATGCTTCGGTATAAGGTATACTTGACTGAGTGCATTATTATTATTGCATTATTGTTATTATTTATATTTTGTAATAATGTCTGTTGTGAGTTAGGCCTACTGACTTAATCAATTAATAAAATAAATTAATAAATTAATGAAATAAAACCGCGGTATCAAAGTCTCTCAAACTCCGGCAGACCCAATCGTAATATCACAGTCATGACAAATCCTATTTTTATACCACCAAATAACTAAAGCAAACTAGAACAACGAACACTTGAACATACATAATTATGATAAGAACTACCTTAAATGACGGAACCATTAAAAAAAGTATTCGAAGTTTAATTTGGGTACTTTAGTTTATCTCACTTCATAGATATCTATGATCTCACTTTTCGTCAGAATACCTGGAGAGGGTGGGGTTTATGACATATACTGGGTCCAGCCACCTGGGGGCGATCATAACGTTTTAGTCAAGCGACAGCCTACTGCAAAAAGTTTTTTTTTTTTTTTTTTAGCAAACCATCAAATTACATACAAGATATGCACTGAATAAACAATATTAAAACTTCTCCGAGGCAGACATAGTTGCAAATACAATATGTAATAGTGATGTAATACATTAAATGCACAATCACGAATAGCAATAAGGAATAAAATAAAAATAAAAGAGCAATTATAGATAACTAATTTCTAACAAGGGGTTGCAAGGAGTTATAGGGCACTTAGTTCACTGAAGAAGCTGGCAACTGCAGTAGCTTTTTCATTTGAAAGAGCATCAAGAGAAGCAGCACAAATTTTAAGTTCATTAGAAAAGTGAGGAAAGGAGGGAGGGGTTTTCAGAAATCTGCATTTATGAATGAAATATTTAGCAACATCAAAAAGGTTGTTAACCAAGTAATGTTGTAAGCAATCTTTATTAAGCACACCAAACTTTGACGTTAAAGGGGATTTAACCTTGTAATTATACATGACATTTTACTGCACAATTGAGTCCAAAACAACCAAAAACAAAACAAAAAAAAAGTATATATATATATATATATGTATATGTTCAGTGGTTTCAATATCAATATACCTCCTGCAAAATGGTCTGGCTGCTGCTGACAGGGGCATAGACAGTAAAAGAAATGGACACAGCGACCCCACTGGATTCAACGGAGACAAGTGAAATCAGTTAGAAGCACGCACTTCCTGGGGGTCGAGCATACTGTGCAGATTCAAACTGAGCTTGATGACGTAGATGTCATGTGAGCAACCTGTCTGACAATTGTAAGTCTTCTAATCACTGTGCCAAGAGAAATCTGAAAAATTATTCAACAATCAGACGTTGTTGAATAATTTTGTCCTGTTGCTTTTATGGACTCTCTATGGGTTTCTCCCTTGACTTCATGTCTCCACTTCCCCCCGATAGCCTCATAGACAGTAAAAGATTGGCTGCGAGCTTCTTCTCCTGTAGATACGGTAATTTCTCTACTGTGCGACAGAGAGTCACAGGTTATGACACAATCGTTAGCCTATTTTTACAAAAACTGCTTCTACGGGGCCACAACGTAAGATAAAAGTTAATGGGGCCTACATTTTCGTGTTTTTTTTTTAAATAATGAATGGACAAATTGAGTCTTTAAACGCCTCAGATGTAAAGTTATTCGCTGTCAAAGTGACGCCAAAATGAATGGGAGTCAATGGAATGCTAACAGCAGGTGTGGGTCCACTAGCCAATGGCGGCGCCCAGGGGTGCTTCAAAAAAATATGAAACCCTGGCCCCCTGAGTTAAAGTTAGAAGAAGTCCCAGCGACGTTTTTATACAGTCTATGGTTTTGATCCACTTCAAATGTTGACTAGTATAAATATGTAACATTATGTGTACACTACCATCAAAGGATTGTAATGTTTTTGAAGCAAGACTCTTATGCTGCAGTAATAAAAATGTTTCAAATTTAAAACATTAAAACAATTTAAAAATGGCTCCATGTGACAGTTAATTAAACATTTATTATGAAACTCCCCATGTTTAAAATAAACTAGTAATATTTTATAAACTATCTTAAATTTGTAAATGCCTGCAGAAATACATGTAATGACTTTTCGTGCGATTGGGCCTTAATTAATGCAAAGCCCATTCATTGACTTTTATCGTAAAAGCATATGAGTTTCCCACGCTAAAACGGGCATGGGCCCAGGTTGGAAACCACTGCTTTTAGTGAACGACGTTACACGAGAGGAATGTTGTAATCAATTACAATTAATCAAATTAAACAAATCACAAAGCTCATCCACTCACTAGTGCACTCAGTGACAAACAAGTAAAAATGAAATCCTGCCTGGAGTGCAACACATTGGCGTTATTTACTTGAAAAGACTTGCAGGCAGGGCGACATGTGCAGCCACGCCCCAGATATGCAGCCAGGGGCTTCTCTCAACCCATCTCACCTCCCGCTCTCTCAAGGCAACAAGGAAGTGACTAAAATGGTAATTCATCGACTGACCGCTTGAGGCTGGCTGCAAAAGGAAGTCAATCCCATAGACTCCCCGTGTTAAAATGCCCAGATTTACAGCAGAAAGAAACATGTTTACAGCCTGGTTAAAAAAATTATTTTGGTCTATATAGATAATTTTGCCCTTCATGACAATGTAAGAGGGGTCAATTTTTTTTATCCGTTTAAATTATATTAAGTCTTAAAGTTCTGCATAATTAAGGGCATGGCCACTTGAGTGAAAGGTGGATTGCCGCTGCTGGCACTGTCGTCAAGCTAGGAGGGCGTGGTTTCAGCAACCAGCTCTTGCTTTTTTGCCCATTTTCGATTATCTGGAAGTGACGTGTGTTGCCAAGATGGCGACGGCCGCCTCCGCTCAATTTCAGCGGGGCAGGGTTTCATATTTTTTTGAAGCACCCCTGGGCGCTGCCATTGGTTGGCGGACCCCCACCTGCTTTTAGCATTCCATTGACTCCCATTCATTTTGGCGTCACTTTGACAGCGAATAACTTTACATCTGAGGTGTTTAAAGACTTAATTTGTCCATTCATTATTTCTAAAGAAACACGAAAATGTATAAAAGGCTCCATTACCTTGTATCTTACGTTATGGTCCCATAGAAGCAGTTTTTGTAATAAATAAGCTAACGATTGCGTCATAACCAGCGACTCTCTGTCGCACAGTAGAGAAATTACCATATGGACAGGAGGAGAAGCTTGCAGGCAATCTTTTACTGTCTATGAGGCTATCGGGGGGACGTGGAGGCATAAAGTCAAGGGAGATAATTAATCAGAATACTTACCAAAATTTGCTCCTGTTCACGCTCGCCTTCTCTGGAAGATTCGGTGGGTGATTCAGATTTCTCTTGGCACAGTGATTAGGAGACTTACCGGTTGCTCACTTGACATCTACGTCATCAAGCTCAGTTTGAGTCTGCGCAGTACGCTCGACCCACAGGAAGTGCTTGCTTCTAACTGACTTTACTTGTCTCCGTTGAATCCAGTGGGGTCGCTGTGTCCATTTCTTTTACTGTCTATGCTCAATTTGAGCTTCTAAAACTTTCTTCAGAAAACTATGGGTGACGTCACGGACACTACGTCCATGTTTTTATACTCTCTGTGGTTTTGGTTTTACTTTTCAGCGCTTGTGCAATACACTTGAACCAATTGACTGTGCAAATCACCACCAGTGTGCAGTATTTTCTAATAAATCAACGGCTATGTAAATAACTGAAAATGCCATTTTCATTTTGTCATATAACAACACGTTTTTTTCAGATGAAACAAATCTACAAGATTTTAGAAAGAAACAAACTAGAAGTATTCTATAACCAGTTTGTTCAACTTGGTATTGAGTGCATTCAGGATTTTATCGATGGTGTAACTGATGAAGACTTGGACAACATGAGTAAGTTTTGTGAACTGATTTTCTGAAAGTATATTATCTGTTCTTTCTTGGAAATAGAATCAAATTTGACATTAATATGTTGTAATCATTGTCTTGGTGCCAAGGATTTACCAAGGTTCAGAAGAATAGATATAAAAACATGATAGATGAGATTCAGAGATTTGGTGCAGGTCCTCTCCAAAAAGGATTGACAAAATCTCTGCAGGCATATTGCATGTATTATTCATTTCCAAAATGTCCAGAACGTAGAGAAATACTTGGTAAGTATAACCTTGAATAAGTATAACCTCAAATTGATTTGTTCATGTGATATTTCCAAAACATAAATCATAATATTCATGAGTTTGTGTCTTTTGCACAGATATGGACCCAAACCAAAACACAGTGGAAGATCTTATTCTGAGGATCAGCATTTTGGAGAACATTAATAACCAAATGTCTGTGTGTCTGTTCACTGCTGAAGGAATGCCTTTGACAGATGATCCATTTTTCAATACATGTTAGTTTTGACATTCTTCAAATGTTTCTGTTTTACAACTTAAACTTTTGTTATTCAGTGATTTAATTATATATGATATTTTTCACAATTATCAAATTAGTCATAATCTGATTCAATTTTGCAATGATTTGCAAGTTTTGTTTTTCGTCTATTTAAGAAAAGTAGAATAATTTAAAAACATTACTGTCTAATGATACTGTTACTTTCTCAGTGATTGTCTTCACAATTTTTTTGTCCATTCTCACAGGGTCTCTGAAAGACAGACATATTGAAAATGGAAGTGAACTCTATGCCATATTTACACCAAAAGAAAATTTGAGAGGGTCTCCCAGCAACCCCCAACCAAGCGACATAAGAAATGAAGGCCAAGACACTGTTTTCTGTCACGTGATGTTAAAAGTATGCCAAAAAAATTTATTTTATTTTTTTTCTGAAAAGAAACCATTAACCATTGTCAAAACTAGAGGTGTCCCCGACATGGATATTCAGTCGAATCTGAATTTTTGAATCTTGCCTATAGTCGAATTTGCACAAAATGCCCCAAATGCACATGAATGTGTCTGCGCAGCTCTGAATGAATTCCTTTTGTGGACACATTCTTTATGTAGCAACGTGCAGAAACATGGCAACTAAACTCATTATAATGTTATGTTCTGTATATGACAGTCCCAGTCATAGTTATTCATGTTCTGCATTGTTGTTTGTCCTGCTCATGCTGCGATAATATTAATTTAATATAAGAAAACCAGTAGTTCTATGTGAAATTAGACATTTAAGCATTCCCATTAGGGCTGTCACGATATTAGATTTTTCATATCAGGTTATTGTGGGTCATAAGAATTCACAGTATCGATACATCGTGATATCTATAAAAACATAGAAAATATATCACTCAAATGATTTTACTTTGTTTATTGAGTTTTTCTTTTTTACCCAACGAACATAAGGATACTGATAAACGCAGTGTTCAAGACTCTGGCTTTCTCCGTCTTCTTTAAAGCTCCTATGAAATAACAGAGAAAATACGGTCAAGTTCAACAGTATGAAGAAGAAATATTAATGGTAACACTTTACAATAAGATGTCATTTGTTAACATTAATGTATTAACTAACATGAATAAACAATGAACAATACATTTCTTACACAATTTATTCATCTTTGTTAATGTTAATAAAAATAGAGTCATTAATTGTTCATGTTAGTTCACAGTGCATTAATGTTTACAAACACAAATCATGATTTTAATAATGCATAAGTAAATACTGAAATTAGCGAACTAAGATTAATAAATGCTGTGGAAATATTATTCATTATTATTTATATATGTTAACAAATGTAATTAACTAATGTTAACTAATGAACCTCATTGAAGAATGACCACAGATGAAGAATTAAGTGCATGGCCCCGCAATACTGCCACCTGGGAGCTCCACCAGGTACTGGCCCTGGAGTATTTATGTGTGGCGTTATCGGTTGTCGCCCATACTGGTATATCGCTACACCCCTAATCCCCATATAGCCAAAATGGCATGCTCATAACACCTCAGCAAATATTCGACTGTGAGATTGGGAGTCGAATTAGGCTTCTCCTATCGAAGCATTGAATCGTCGACTATTCGGGTGTCGCCCCTAGTTAAATGCGACGCTGCGCAGCTGACATATAATATATATATATAAAAAAAATCCTGAGATTGCTAGAAATACAGCATTCACCCAGATAGATGCTGATATAGTCAATAATCATATTAATGGCCGGTTATATAGTCAGTAATCAAATTTATATTTAATCATTTAGCAGACGCTTTTATCCAAAGCGACTTTCAAATGAGAACAATAGAAGCAATCAGATCAACAAGAGAACAACAACAGTATACAAGTGCCATGACAAGTCTCAGTTAGTCTAGTACAGAACGCATAGCCAGGTTTTTTTGGTTATTAGTTGGTTAAGTGCTGGCAAAAAAGTTGAGTCTTTAGATGTTTCTTGAAAATGAGTAAAGACTCTGTTGTACGAATTGAGATTGGGAAGTCATTCCACAAGCTGGGCATGGTCTAGGAAAAGGTCCGTGAGAGTGATTTTGAACTTCTTTTGGATGGCACCACAAGGGGTTGTTCACTTGCAGAGCGCAAACTTCTGGAGGGCACATAGGATTGAACTAGTGAGTTTAGGTATGTTGGTGCCGTGCCAGTGGTTGTCTTGTAGGCAAGCATCAGTACCTTGAATGTGATGCGAGCGGCTACTGGTACCAGTGTAACCTGATGAGGAGAGGAGTAACGTGAGCTTTTTTTTTAGCTCATTGAAGACAACCCTCGCTGCTGCATTCTGGATAAGTTGCAGAGGCTTGATAGTACATGCAGGAAGGCCCACCAGGAGAGCATTACAATAGTCCAGTCTGGAGAAAACAAGAGCTTGGACAAGAAGTTGGGTGGCTTGCTCTGACAGGAAGGGTCTAATCTTCCTAATGTTGTATAAGGCAAATCTACAGGACCGGGTCATTGTAGCAATATGGTCTGTGAAGCTTAACTGACGATCCATCACAAATCCTAGGTTTCTGGCTTTCCTGGAAGAAGTTATGGTTGACGAACCCAGCTGTATAGAGAAGTTGTGATGAAACGATGGGTTAGCTGGAACCACCAGTTCTGTCTTTGTAAGGTTGAGCTGAAGGTGATGGTCATTCATCAAGCTACAAATGTCACTCAAACAGGCTGAAATGCAAGCAGCTACAGTTGGGTCATCTGGTTGGAATGAGAAGTAGAGTTGGGTGTCATCAGCATAGCAGTGATAAGAAAAGCCATGCTTCTGAATGACAGCTCTTAATGAAGTCATGCAGATGGAAAAGAGAAGTGGTCTAAGTACTGAGCCTTGAGGAACCCCAGTAGCAAGTTGTTGTGACTTAGAAACGTCACTCCTCGAAGACACACTGAAGGATCTATTGGAGAGGTAGGACTTCAACCACAGCAGTGTGGTTCCAGAGATGCCCATCTTTCTGAGGGTGGACAGGAGAATCTATTGATGAACGGTGTCAAAAGCAGCAGACAGGTCCAGTAAGATGAGTACCAATGATTTTGAAGCTGCTTTTGCCAGTAGCAGGGCTTCAGTAACCGAGAGCAGGGCAGTCTCAGTTGATTGGCCACTTTTGAAGCCAGATTGGTTGCTGTCCAGAAGGTTGTTCTGTGCCAGAAACATAGAGAGCTGGTTGAACACAGCGCAAATGTTCCAGAGTGAAGAGAGGATTTGATAATGTCAGTAAGTGAAGATATGACTGAAGAAGAGATCGCTTGAAGAAGGTGAGTGGGTATCAGATCAAGTGGGCAAGTAATAGGATGATTGGACAGGATAAGTTTGGAAACGTCCATCTCTGAGAGTGCGGAAAAGGAGGAGAGAGAGTCATGTCATTGGTCATTGGTCATTGTGAAGTTATCCTCAGTCTGCGGTGTGGAGAATTGGTCACTGATGGTTCTTGTCTTATTTGTGAAGAAAACTGCAAAGTCGTCTGCTGTAAGAGTCGATGGAGGAGGAGGTGAATTAAGAAGTGAAGAGAAAGTTTTGAAGAGTGTCCGGGCGTCACAACAGTTTTTAATTTTGTTGTAGTAGTAGGATGTTTTAGCAGTGAAGACATTTGCCTAGAAGGAAGAGAGGAGAGACTGATACACACCGAGGTCTGTAGAATTTCTTGATTTATGCCATTTCCCATGGACCCCTCTCAGGGACAGAAATTTGTCCTGTGTCCAAAGGAGGAGTTGGCATGCATGCCTGTCCAGGGTGCGCAATCGGGAGCCTCCCTGGTGATTGATGTTTGACAACACTGCAACATTGTCCTTTCTGATGATGACATGAGGGTGTGCCAGGAACAGAAGAAAGTGAATGAGAGCCAGATGAACCGCTCTTATTTACAAGCTGTTTATGTGTCAGGTGAGGTACTTGCCTGTCCAGACATTGCAAGCTGGCCTGCCCTCGAAGACTGCACCCCATCCTGAGAGAGAGAATCATTTGTCATGATAATCTGGCGACAGCAGACTATTCCCATTTTAACTCCTTTTTGGAAAATATCAGTGTCTCACCACACTGAGAGGGCACGGAGGCCAGCGCCCGACACTCTTAGTATGTGGAGAGATGGCCAGGAGGAACAAATTCCCAGGGACATCATCCACTAGAGAAATTTTCTCATATGAAGCAGCCTCAATTAAAGAACCAGGGAAGCCATTGCCATGTGGCCTAGGAGCCTGCTACATAGGTCCACTGCCATGTGACGACCTAGCCTGAAGCGGGCTGAGCACGACTTGATGCTTTCGACCTAAGCAGGAACCAGAAGGGCCTGTATGGAGGTTGAGTCCAGTCAGACTCCCAAAATTGTGGTCTGCTGGGCTGGAGTGAGCAAGCACCTCTGGCCATTCAGCTGGAGGCCAAGCGCATGAAGTTGGAGCAGGAGAGAGTCCCTTTGATGAATCACCTGCTCCCTGGAACTATCTAGAATGAGCCAGTTGTCCAGTTAATTGAGAATTTGGATCCCCTGGAGCCTCAGCGTGGCCAGAGCACCATCCATACACTTGGTGAATGTCCTTGTGGCCAGAGCTATCCCAAAGGGAAGAATGTTGTATTGGTAAACATTTCCCCCGAACACAAACCTGAGGAACTTCCTGTACCTCTGAATGACCTGAATGTTGAAAGAGGCATTCTTCAAGTCGACAGTGGGAAAACCAGACCCCATCTTGGACTTGAGAAAGAATACTCTTGAGTGTGAGCATTCTGAATTTTCCTCTACAAAGGGAATAATTCAGTCTGTGTAGATCTAGAATAGGACACAGGCCCCCTTCCCTCTTTGAAACTAGAAAGTACCGGCTGAAGAAGCCGTGGTGTAGACCTGAAAAGAGAGGAGATTTCCTGTTGCAGGACAGAAACCTCGCTGGCTCTGTTCATTGCAGTAAGAAAAACCTCACTGAAACAGGGGTTGCGAGCAAATTGGAGTGTGTAGCCGAACTGGATGATATGAAGAATCCAGGGTTACACTCCTGGCAGGTCCCTCCAGGCATGGAGGAAGGCTGACAGAGGTAGCAGGATGGAACAGTTCAGGGGATGCCGACACGGGGTCCCCACTCTTTATGTCCCTCTGAATGGAGGGACATGCGTCCAGCCTAAACAGAGGAATGATCAAAGCATCCTTGTGTGCTAAGGGGAGAAAACCTTAAGTGGCCTGCACTCCTTGAGACACATTTAGCGGCGAGGATGGTGATGTCAGTGGAGAAGAGCATCTCGGGGATGGACAGATTTGCTTTAACGGAAACTCTCCTTCAGGAGCAACCCGATGAAGCCACCACGGGGGGTTTGTTCAGGTGCTTCAAAACTACCAGCTTGCAGGGCTGCTGGCAAGAACTGGAACGACTACGCGCTCCTCAGACTGTGTACGGTGGTGGATGCACCGGGTCACTCACTCTACCAACTGGCTCTTTTCTGGTGACTGGGTGCTCCCTGGAGGACGAGGCAGTGGCTGGTACCTCTGCTTAGTAGGCCTAAAGGATGGCCATAGTGTGGAGAGCCAGACCCGCCTGTCCTGCTGTCATTTAGGACTTACAAAGTGGAAGTGGTCCTACAAGGCTTAGATGGGAGGAGAGGGCAGGACTTCCACGAGGAGGGGGCAGAAGTCAATGAGAGTTGAACAGCAAGTGTGTCCTCAACCACTGGGACTGTGGCATACCCCTGCTTCACACAACCAATGAGGTTGGTGAAGTCAGCGGCTTCCGCATTAGTGAGACGGGAGGAGATAGGCTGCTTCCAGGACCTAGAGATCTTGTGATGCAGGTCAGGGAAGAAAGGCAGTTTTCTCCTCACCAGGCACAAGCTAGCGCCACTGAGGAAATCTGGCCAATCTGAGCTCAGTTTCTTAGTGGCTCATGCTAAAACATCCACCATTTCTGTATAGGCTGGAGAGGGCTATGCCTCCGGGCCGCTAGGTGGGAGAGTGTTGAGCGAAGTGGCTCTGAAATCCTCAGAGCCGGAGGCTGCGGTAAACAAGACATTCTCCGACTCGAAGGAAACATCTTCCCAGGCCTCCGGGCTGGGGGCAGGACAGCCGTCAGAAAACTCAACTGGAAAATCCACACGGTGACACTTGAGTGATGGAGGGAGAGAAAGTGCAAACTGCTCACTCTCCATATCCTTGAGTGCCACATTCGAACTCCTGGCCACGACTTTGCGGAGGGAGGTATCCTCTGGAGCAGTGTGGCAGGAGAGAATAGCGGATTCGTTATCAAAAAACGTGAGTCCAGCATGCAAGGTTTTAAGAGTTAAATTCTCGCAGCATTTGCACCTAGAAATGCCAAATATAGTGTCTCATGCATGGGCCAGGCCCAAAAATCTGATGCACTTGCCGTGTTGGTCGTCACTCACGGAAGAGACGAGAGCATGGCAGCTGGCACAGATGAAAGTACATTCCACTCACCGCTCTGAGAAAAATATTCTACAGATGTTGTCGCAGAAGTGGAAAATAAATCTAAAACCGAAACGTTGCAGAGAAATGGGCCAGAAAACATTATTTGCACTTTAGTAATTATTATTATTATTAATTATATAAATTTCTTCCCTGTGTAGACGAGCTTCTTTTGTCATTTATTTTCCCAGTTGTCCTTTGGGTGCATTACATGCATACAATTTAATTGTGGTATTGAAATTGTAAACTTAATATTATACATGTCTTAAATATGGGGCACAACATATAATACATTCAAAAATTTCATAAAATAAATACAGAGCAGACACATAAAGTTTTTTGTTTGTTTGTTTACAAACAGGGTAGATATGAAATCCAAGTGGACTTGGAACATGACACATTGATTCAGTTGAGAGGACAGCTTTCAAAGGAAAGTGGAATACCACCTCACGTGCTTCACTTGAAGTAATTATTTTCATTTTATTGTACAATTTTGGATAGACAGCATAATTTCAAAATATTAAAACCATAACTAGTACACCTCTGAAAAATGGTAGTTGTGTCAACTTGGTAAATGTTTAAACAATAAAAATTTTTTTTATAGAGACTATGAATGGAATGTCAGTGAACCATTATTTAATCTTGGGATTAATGAAGACACCGTTCTGCATTTCTCTCTGTCTTCATTTCATGATGATCAAGCAGAAATGACAGAATTTTGCCAAAGTGATATCACACCATCTGAGAAACAAACAGAGAAAGGCCTCAGTGTGTTTTTCTCAACCTTCAAAGCCATTGTAATTTCTTTTCTGATCATTTTATTCTTTTAATATTAAAATAATTACCTTACATGCAAAATAATAACCTTGTATACAAACAACCTCTTAATTTATAGCTGTTTAGCAAGACAATTTGTCTTGTGGTCACTTGTTTTACTTTACTTTTATTTTTTTATTTTTACTTTAAGCAGATAACCTACATTATATTTTATCCCATACTTTGGAAGTTTTAACTATTTCTAATGAAATAAATTCATAATGGATGAATTTAATATTTTCTTAATTTCATTTTTGCTCAAATTATTATTTGATATGAATTTCTAGAGACGTAAAAATAACGGAGAGGGGTTCAAGAAAGTGGTCGCATACATTCGAAAAATCAGTGGATGCAATGCCTTAGCCCAGAGCTTGTATCAGACTATTTGCCAAAACATGAGTGGCACACGGGTCCAGAAGGTAAAGTTATTTTGTTGTTAAATAGCATAAAACTTTATTTATAAATATGCTATTGGAATATGCATTATTGCAGTGGTTAATATGTTTCTGGTAGGTCATATATTTGGCAACAGTTCTTTTAACCCTAAGTGATTCAGTGCTCAGATTTTTATTTTTCAATTTTATTTTTATTTTTTGTTGGAAAATGTACCCATGTGCATATTCCGGGATGACAGTGCTAAAATTCTTCAAACTGGATCAGCTAGGGTTAAAAGAATTGTTGTGAACAAAACATGAAACATGCTAGGAACATATTAATCACTAATAATTATCACATTTTATACTCTTCAGTATTTGCTTATTTAAATCCAAATGACGACTTTTATACACACATACATACACATATGTTGCATATGCAGATCGATAAATATAGATATATAGATTTTGTATTCAAATTTTTTTATGGTGTATACTTTCAGATTGCCATTGTTGAAGGACTTTACTATCTCTTCAGGGAGTTGTTACCCAGTCTTACAAAAAGATCTGATGACAGGATCATTGAGGACATTGATGTTTTTGAGTATGCCCCAGTTTGCTGGGCCTACCTCCTGTCTCAAGCAAAGGTATAATTGCATTATAAAATGCACATTTATAAAACTGTCAGAGATTTGTGATTTTTAAAAACACAGATGGCATGCACAATTAAAGTACAATAAATGAATGCTGTTTTATATAAAATATGTAACATACATTACATTACTATTTGAAGTAATTTAAGTAATTTAAATTAAGTCATCTACCCAGCTCTGGGGGTTGGGGGGATGTCATACTGTACCTCATTTGTTTGACAGAGATATGATAAGTTAAGTGTGTTTATATTCACTGAGTGTTTATAAAGTATTTATACCAACAGGATGAAAGCGATGTGCATGAAAACTACGCTTCAATTTCCATGAAGGCACAGTCAACAAATCAGCGTTTTTCTGAGCCTGTGTGTGTTCCTGGTGTGCCTGAAGTTTTTGAAAGGACGTATGTGATGGATATAATTAGAGGTATTTTTTTTATGGTTTATGTTATTTAAATTGATTGTGTTTGTTTGCTATCTCTGTCTATCTGCCTGTCTACAAGGCAAATAACAGTGTGTATGTCTAGTAAATGTGTGTTGTTTGTCAAGTCCAGAAATATGTTAATTTTACGTAAACAAATATTTAAAACAAGCTAAATTCAATTTTATTGCTAAACAAAGATAAAATTGATCTGTTTTATAAATTTAGTTTTCTTACATTTTTTAAGAGGGTGGAAAAATCCCCAACTGCACTGAGTTGAACCTTAAAGAGACATCAATTAAAAAAGCTACTAATGTTGAAAAGATTTTGCTCAGTCTCCCTCCATTCATGGATTACTTTTTCCATTGGATTGGCTATCAGGGTACTACACCTAATTCCAGGTATGATAAACTTTCACCAGCAGAATCTATCTTTTCATTTTCATCACTCTCTCTCTTTTTAAAGTGTTATATAGATTCTACCTCTCTTCTCCAAAATGAATGTGCATGTAGCAGTGTTTTTTACATTGGTTTTTGAATAATCACTACAATTTTGAAATAAAATGTCCAGTTATTGGTGCTAAAAATGTATTGCTGTCACATTTGAAAAGAACTTATACAAGTGCTCCATATTGAAAGTGCAACACTGAATTTAGTTTTGTATTTTTTTTGTTTGTTTTTTGACCAAAAATGGTGGTAGGGATGCGTTTTCAATGAACCACAGCTAATACAACAAAATACACTGTAAAAAATGATAACTTGTAATTGGTACCTTAAGAGTAATTTGTTGGTATCAAATTAATTTATTTACGGTAAGTGGATCCAGAGATGCTACATGACATTTTATTAATTGTATAAAAGCAGATAATGTACAGGTAGATGTTAACACTGAGTTACCTTTTTTATTCAGTGTAATCATATAAATAAGTTATCTATAATGCTAATCCTGATGACGATGTTCTCTTTTAGTTTTAACATAATTTCAGAGAAGACATTTTCCCAAATGAAAGCAGAAGTGGAAAATTATTCTCATTTGGTTATAACGCCACCACTCCAACTAAAGGCTATTGGAACTGAAGGACCTCGTCTAGTCTTTCTCAGTCATGGTAAATTATGTGACAAATTGTGTTCATTATGTTGTCTAGTGTTAAAAGTGATATAATTCTATACTGCATCACTAGTAGATCCTCACTATAGTATTACTCACAGGGCTATAAACAAATATTTTACTGTTACAGAAAAACTTGGCATGTACATGGATAAAGACAAAATGACTCCTCAAAACATTATCGTTTTTGACCCTCTCGCTGGAAAAAGCGTCACAGTGAATATAGATGAACTGGCTAATACGTAAGTGTTCTTTGCTCACGATTCTAGTAAACTTTATGGAAATACCTCATTTCAACCATCCCAGTGGGCACCTTGATATCAATGTAATGTCAGATATTACTTAAGATTTGATCAATGCTGTAAAATCATTTTAAATTCAGTTTGGATGGCAATTTCTTCTAGAGGAAATTGGGTGAAAACAGAAAGTTAATCCCACACTGAAATTGGTTTAATGTATATGTAGGCCAATATGTTTTAGATCAAATCAATGTCATGACATGTTTTGTTTTCTGTCAGTTTTGATATCAATTTGATGTGTTTTTTAACATTAATTGTCCACTGGGATATGTTGTTCTGTTATATTTATGAACACCTTTTTTGTTTGTTAACATTATTTTGTTTATTTGCCAACATATCAAACGTGGTCAAAAGTAACCATTTTTATATGATATAACCACAGTAAACACTGCAGTGCAGCACCTGACTTTGAAACTTGCAAGCTTATTTAATCAATTAAATAGCCTTTTGAAGTCTAAGCTTTATCTCATTATACTTGTAAATATATTTTATAGTTTTTTTCACCGAAGCACAACCTAAGTCTTCTCCTCACATTTCTTCCAGTGATCGTTTCCTTACCGTAGTACTACCTGCACACATATCAATAGCATCACTGAGCTGTAGGTTTGCCAAGTTGAGGGGCCTAATGGGTTGAAATTTGTATGCATCGATCATGTGAGAAAGATGTGTTTCTTGTAAGATCTGGTAACTGGACAACCTTGCAATTTGTTGTCGTGATTATTCATATAATGAGGTTTGGCCCCAGGGCCGGCGCTAGCCATAGGCAGACCAGCATCCCCTATAAGGAACACATAGCTTATTCAGGTGCTACGAACTATGTGTTGATGTGCCCAGACGCTATGCTATGAATTTGCACGTACAGTGAATTACATCACGTCAGGAGCTGACTAGCAAAATAGCTATAAAAGTAAAAACAGAGAAGTTTGTATTCAAAGTTAAAAAGCAAACACAATAAAGTATCTCTGATGTGTCTATCTTCTAAATTCTGCTGATGATTTTGTTACTGCTCTAACATAACACTTGGCCTATAATTTCAGTTTCAACTAACTACAGTAGAAAATAACGTTTTTTTCTGCTTATTAGCGATTGAGTCTTCTTGATTTGGGCGTATATACCATATTGAATGTAGCAATGCAATACATTATCATATTATTGATATTAAACAGGCTATTTTTTTGTAGTCAATATTGATCAAATGGGAGGGGGAAACACTGCCTATATCCAGATAGGGAAAAAAAAGAGATAAAAGCACTTGTTAATTTACTGAAATAGTATTCTGGAACTGTGAATAAATAAAAAAATAAAAACAATATCATCTTCATCAAACAACAAAGAGATTCCGTTAGATAAAGTTTGATTAATATGTACATATCGTACCGGTCAAAACTTTGGACTCGTTATTTTTTTTTTTTTTATGTTTTTGAAATAAATTTCTTATGGTCATCAAGCCTGCATTTGTTTGATAAAAAATACAATAAAACATTAACATTCAGCAAGGATATGTTAAATAGATAATAAAAAAGTGATAATAAAGAAAAATTGTTATAAAAGATTCATATATATTTTTTTTTTAACAACTTTTTAATCATCAAACAA
The DNA here is from genome assembly GCF_963082965.1 of Carassius carassius. Lineage (NCBI taxonomy): Eukaryota > Metazoa > Chordata > Actinopteri > Cypriniformes > Cyprinidae > Carassius > Carassius carassius. The sequence continues at coordinate 23,297,971 of NC_081762.1, forward strand.
TTCTGGAAAAAGGTATCACAGGTTATACAATTAAAATTTAAGCAATGTTTCTATCTTTGATAACAAATCAGTAGGCTATATTAGAATAATTTCTGAAGGATGATGTGACACTGAAGACTGGAGAAATGGCTGATGAAAATTCAGCTTTGCATCACAGAAATATATTTTAAAGTGTAGTAAAATAGAAAACCATTCTTTTAAATTGTAATAATATTTCATAATATTATTGTTTTTAAGAGAATTCTTTCAACAACATTAAAACGAGTAATGTGTCCAAATGTTTGTACTGTATAATTAAAAATATTCAAAATGAAAATGAAATACTGTATATGTAAATATTGTGAGGGGGGCCTCCAACACGTATTTTGCCCAGGGCCTCCTAATGTTAAAGCGCATGTCATAGCCTTTTTCACACAGTCCACCTGGATTTGAAACTGCCTTTTGCAAAACATTTTTTTTCTCCTTTTTCAAATCTCATATCACATCGGAAAGGCATTTATTTTCAATAAAATGAAGGAAATAATAAAAGGTTTAACATAGTATTGGGTACAGTTAGGGGTGTTAGGGGAGGTGTAGGGAGGGCTTTATTGTCCCAATAAGGTGGCATTCATTTAATAATTTGAATTATTAATTAAAATTATAATTTGCACAGTACATTATTTTTATACTGTACACCAATACTACTGAGATGCAGATAATTGCCACTTTTTGGAATAAATATGTAAATAGAAGAAAATATAGCATTTTACTTAGTATAAATAGAATGCATTGCTATTTTCACGTTTGTTGTAAATAGCATCTATAGTGCAAATAGCTGCTGCTTAATCTCATTCTTTTCTATTCCATTCTATCAGCTAGAGCACAACTGTACATGCAATTTATTTATTTTTATTTTATTTTTCAATTTTTGTCTATTTATATTTACATATGAGTATTTTTTATGCTCATCTTCTTTTTACTGTCTCTGTGTTGTTGTCTCTGTGTACTGGAAGCACGGCACTAAAATAAATTCCTTGTATGCGCAAGCATACTTGGCAATAAAGCTCTTTCTGATTCTGATCTCTGATTATCATTGCTCTCCAGTTTACTAGATAAAGTTTGCCCTTTAACAGTCAAATACATACAAAATCATATAAAATGTACATCTTTGTTGTTCATATTGCCCACCCATATTCTGAAACATCTTCTTTCTATTACTTGTTAGGCTACCTTTTTAGTTACACTATATGTATTTAGGACAGCAGCAAAACTGTACTGCAGGCTACTTGCTCTGGCTTTGAAAACATTTAGGCACTTTTAATTATTTAGCCCTGGTCTTTTAATTTATTATTTATATTATTATTATTATTTTATCATGACTATATTTTACAAAAAAAGCAGCACAAAAAAAATTGTTAACCAATGTTTATTTTAACGAGTATAAATATAATCATAGAAAAACATTTCCAGTAAAATTTACAAGCTGTGAATGATTACATTTTCTTTGACTCCCTAGGCTGAGAGATGTCAGAGAGGATCTAACTTTCAAAGTCACTAAGACTCCAAAAGAGGCCATTGTGGTATGTACGCTGATGTACAGAAATGTCTAATATAAATATTAGGAAAGGCTATATATTGATAGATTCATAGCATATGACTTTAAGATTTATTTAACATATGCTCATATATATTGATAAAAAAACATGTGAATTATTGTATAATTTAACTGTGTTTTTAAAGGTGCTCTTTGATTCAAGTTCCTCCATGGGTGAGGAATGTTTTGACCAAGATTGCAAAATGAAGCGAATTGATGCCATCAAACAAATATTTGACAGCTTTTCAAACCGATGCATGGCTTATAATTTTGACCAAGTTATCTGCCTTGTAGAATTTAACTCTTCGGTTAAAACGCTTCACACATTCACAGAAACGGTGGAAACCTTTAAGGTAAATCATTTTAATTATTTAACACTTGTTCTTTAATTATTTTTGCATTTGAAATTTACCAGGCCATATATGTATAGTATTCTAATTACTGCTAGGTTTTCATTCATGTTGGAATAATAACTAAAACTTTTATTTTTTTTTGTACAGTACAGCAGTTTATCACAGAGTACTTTTGAATTTGCTTAAAAAATTATATTCTTGTTGTTTAGGAGTATGTTCATAGACTTGAGCCACAAGGACGTACCTTGTTGTATGATGCATTAAATCATGGATGCCAAGAACTTCTTCAAATCCGAGAAAGATTTCCAGACTGCAATTGTCGCATTATTTGCTTGACAGATGGAAATGATTGTGGGTGCGTATTCAGTCATTTTCACAGTGATTTTATAAAAATAATATACTAAAATATTTAGTTAACCACCTAGTAGACCCTTAGATACTATACATTTGGACAGTCTACTCTTTTGGTGTACTGTTTTTCGCACTTTTTCTGCATACTAATTCAGTACTAATTAAAGTCCAGTACAAACATTACTCATCAACGGCAGCTGTCACAGTCCTCGGTAGGATAGATCATCCCATTTAAGACTGATCGGTCAAACCTTCACAGCCTTCGATAGATGTAACCTTTGAATTGAGACACAGCTTACACAGTAGAGAAGCATTTGATTTTGGATGCAGCTTTGTATATTTGTATGGTTTGCTGTGTTTTCTCCTATTATTTTCCTGTTTATTGTCTCATTTCCTTGCTCCATCATCTCACTTACCTTCTTATTCAGTCAATTTCCTCACATGCCCTCTTTATTTCCTGCTTTATTTAATCTTCCTGTTTGCTCTGTTTTGGTGGTCACTGGTCGCAAAGTGCTGGCACTTTGCTAGATTTTGGTCCGGCCAGATTACTTTATCTGCTGCTTTGTTTCAGCTATACCCTAACAAATATCCAGCCACTCTTCCTGTATCCTACACCTGTTTCTGGACTTTTCCCCCCTATGAGGATCTGCTGTATTTTAAACTTGCTAACATTTTTGGTTTAATCTGCATTTGAATTCTGAGCCCTCTTTGAGCCCATTTGTGACAATCTAATTTAATAAAAAAAAAAAAAAAAACAGATCAAAATCGGCTCCAGCTGTCACTGCAGTCAAGTTGATGGATTCCAAAATTGTTGTTGATGCCGTGCTTATTGGTAAAGTAGACAATACTGTGTTGCATGGGATCAGCAATGTTACAGGTAACTCTTTCACATTTGAATAATATGAATTCCATATTGTTTTCATTAGATAATTATTACTGATAAATTCTTTATTTTGAGGCGGTTGCTGTTTTAAGCCTGAAACAAGCAAAGAAGCCTTACAACTCTTTGAGATGGAAACAGTCTTGTCAATGGAACTAAGGAAGGAAAAGAAAAAATATGACATACCATCAATTAATCATGTGGTATATACTATACATAGGATAATTCACATTTAATTTACATTGATAATGAACAGTCAGTGGAATTTAATTACCAATTGTTTTTACACATTTACATTTGACAGAGTGACCTAAACATTTTTAATACCTGTGGCTACGATGTCAAACCAGAGGTGAAACTACCTCCACAGATACACAACAAAGTGACAATGACAGAGAAGTAAGTGCAAACATTTAGCATTAAATTAAAATGTACTAGTACTACATCAAAGCGCAAGATTGCAGTTTGTTCTTGGAGAATATATTTTTCTAATGTAAAATAACAGTATTGGTTATCTGAAATGGTTATTTATCAGGTCTTAACAGAAAAAGCGTCAAGATGTTTATAGTATTATGTAGGAGGCATTATATTTATTAAACTACAGGTAATATTCTATTTGCATAATTTTGATTCAACTAATTTAATGAATTGTTTCAACAGCGCTATACTGACACTGATGTACAGTTGGAGCTTGATCTTTACACTGAGTAAAACTGGTTTAGCAATGCAGATATTCATCAGCTGCATAACACGTAAATATAAAAGTGATATATACACAATTCCTTGCAGTGCTTTGAAAAAGAGAATCATGGAATCCAAGACCGGACGCTTTTTGGAGAAGGACAAAAGAATTTTGGAAGAGCTAAAGAATCTTCACTGTGACCCTCACCCTTTCTGCACGGTGCTGCCCTCAGAGTCTGATTTTAGTAAGTATGAATGGATAATGCTGTTTACGATTGATATTAATTACATAAATTAAATTATCCAGTCATGCAAGACTACTTCACCATCATCTGGGTAACTACACCACTTACTGTTAAATTATGTAATTTCAAATGAATGAGCAAATACAGACTGAATCAGATATCACTCTTGAGCAAGTTTCATTGCTTTTATTCCCTAGTTCTTTTAAATACCTTGCACAGCTCTCATGGTGCCATCAATGTTAGTATGTTTTATGTGCAGTATAAGGGCAGAATTGTTTGAGCAAAAGGATGCATATTAGTACATTTTGAAAGAGGTACCCTTTTCTGAGTATGTACTTAATGTCTAGATGGAGTGATTAAAACACCTGTGCATCCTTACTCTCAAAGTTGCAGCAAACCAGCAAGGACTAGAATGTAATAGATTGAAAATGTGTTGTTTTGTGTAATATGCATCAGATGGTTACTAAATGTACTGTGATCAGTATGTGGGCATGCCATCTGAGGTTGTGATTATACATCATTTAAACATGAACAACAAATAAATCAATGCCTGATTTTACTGCACATTGACACATGAGTATTGAATGTCATTTAATAGCATTTTACAAGGGAAAAAAACATTTACACACCAATTGCAAATGCATTTGGTGTGACAGGTAATATTTGCATTATGTTTACCAATTAATATTATCTGCCTGCAATAAACAAGGTCTGTTATAAAAAAAAAGAAGGATTTTGAAGCAAAAGAGACAACTTTCTAAAAGGCAACCAAATATTAATATACCTTTACTGTAATGCCAGTGTGCTGTTGTATAATACAATACAATTTCTGCTCCTCAGCCTTTTGGAAGATTCTTATGAAAGGTCCGCCTGAAACCCCTTATGAAAATGGAGTCTTTGAGCTGTATTGTGAATTTGGTCCTGAGTATCCTGTGAAACCACCTCTTATGAGATTCTTCACCTCTGTATCCTTTTTCTAATATATGAACCTCACCCGCAGTCCTCTCATTTGATAAACCCACAAAAGACCTGGATGGATTGATAGATCCATTTTGAGTCATCTTTCTGCAGTTGTAGATGACAGATGACATTCACCCAGTGTCACCACCACAAAACGAAAATGCTTCTTTAAGCTTAACATATAAATAAAATGAATTGCTTTCTTTTGTCCCCTATTTTATTTTTTATTACATTACCTTAATTATTTATAAAGGTGTACCATTGCAATGTGAACAGTGAGGGAAGAATATGTCACAACATATTTGATCGAAATTACTCATCCCAAATCACCATGAGAGAGATTCTGGATGCTGTGTTTGGGCTCATGATTGCACCTGAACCGAGTGATCCTTTGGACAGGTAAACAGAATATAGACACAGTTGCAAGTTTGTAGATCGTAAAGAAACAGATATTTAGATTTTGTTTAATAAAACAATTTTCCAGTCTACACTGGTAACATTGTTGACTTTAGTGAACGAATATATGCAGCCAGTGGGAATGTGTCTTTGTCAGTGTCTGACGGGTCATCAAAGCCAACTTCAACTAAGTTAAGTGAGTTTTAGGGATGCACAGAAATTTCAGCCAAAAATCTAAAAGAACTCTAAAACAACCCAAATATCTCTAAATGCATAGTGCTGAAATTATCCAGGTGTAACAATCAGATTTTTACTTGTTTGTTTGTTCTCCACTTAACTGAGAAAGTGCAAGGAGTTCCGCAGGGGCAGGGACTTAAATGTAAAATAGGGGAAATGAAAAAAAAAGTAAAAGGAAAGGTAAATATAGGTCAAAAGTTTGGAAACATTACTGTTTTATATTTTTGCAAGAAGTCACTTAAGCCTGCATTTATTTGATAAAAATTGTAATATACTTTTCTAAGTAAATTTTATGATATGCTGATTTATTATCAATGTTGGAAACCTGCCATACTTTTTTCAGGATTCTTTGATGAATAAGTTTATTTAAAATATAACTTTTCTAAAAATATTCACTATAGTTCAAAAGCTTGAGGTCAGTATTATTTTAATTTAGTTTTAAAGGTGCTGTATGTATTGACACCAAGTGGTTGAACTAAATTCAAAATATTGAGAGAATTTTTTTTCACCCGGACCCTCCTCATCAGACTTGATGCACACGCAGGTTGCCAGACTGACGACACCAACATGAATGGGCGCACTTGACGATAAATGAAATTAAATATGCAGTTTTCTCTGACAACTGGCCACACGGGGTGCTGAAATACAATTGGGTAAACAGGCTGTGGCCGGGATTCACAAACCAAAACAGAGACCTACATCCCGGACCGTAACACATTTTCAAAGGAGAATAACTGTAGCATTGTTTTTCAGATAAACAAGTATTTTAACTTGTTTAAATATTTTATGGTGTTTTTATGCTTTAGCAGAGTCAAAAACTTACATACAGCACCTTTAAGAAATTAGTTTTTATTCAGCCAGGATTTGTTCAATTAATAGAAACAGTGATAGTAAAGATTGATATTGTTAGAAAACATCTCTATTTTGAATAAATGCTGTTCTTTTTTAAACTTTTTATTTATCAATGAACCCCCCAAAAAACATCACAGGTTCCAATACAAATGTAAATAATAATAATAATAAAAAAATTGAATGATAATGCAAGGAAGAGTGGAGTAATGATGCCGAAATTTCAGCTTTGCGTCACAGAAAAATTATAATTTAAAGTATATGAAAATAGAAAAAAAAACATTATTTTAAATTGTACTAATATTTCACAATATGAAAGGTTCCTGTATATTTGATCAAATAAATGCAGGCTTGATGAGCATAAGACACTTTCATAATGCTGCTCAATTATCAAACAATTGTAATTTAATGAAGTCCTTTCACGTCACCATTTCGCCAGCCTTCACTTCACATAACAGGCCTGTACAGTAGGTGGCACTTGGGCTTTGTTAACTATGAAATAGTAAACGTGTGTATAGTGAATTTATTACTGATTACCTATTGTGACTTTTGGCGCTGCGAGGATTTGTGCAGTGCTTTGTAGTCATTTAGCATCTCATTTATAAAACTAGACAAACCGCGGATCCAGATTGCTCCACAAATGTAAGCTCATCTGCGCCGTATCATTTTCAACCAATTTATGAAAAAGAATGAACACTTGGCTCCACATTATTATCCAATAAAATTTGAACTTCTTGTGCCAGATCCTGATTTGTTGATGTACACTTTTGAATAAGGGCAGGGTCTTGAGCCCCCAACGCCACCCCAGCTTTTTTAATCAAGTTCAATACTGAGTTTTCTGATATAATTGATTCTAACTGAGTTCACTATTTGCTAAGCATTTTGGCAGAAGAATTCCAGTCGAGCAAGGACAAATATGAGGAAGAAGCTAAGAAAAACACAGAAAAGTTTGCAAATTCCTCTCTGGATGAGTTGGAAAAGGTAAACAAATTGTAATTCCATGAAGATAACAAATATATACAAATATACATTTGGTCAGTTTTAAGAACACAAATTCAAACCCGAAGTTTTCTCAAATGCATAAAAAGACTCTACTGTGTCTGAATTATTAAAAGGGTTAATTCACCCAAAAATGAAAATTTGTCCATGTTATACTCACCCTCAAAGCATCCTAGGTGTATGTGATTTTTTTTCTTTCAGAATAATCCAATCTAAGTTATATTAAAAACTCTCCTTGCTCTTCTAATCCTTTCAATGGGGGTAAGCAGGTGTTTGTTGTTAACTGTTCAGAAGACGTGAAGTAAAGTGTGTGCATCTGTAATAAAATATTATGCCTCATGGGGATGAATAAAAGCCCCCTGTAGTGAATCCATGTGAATCCATGCGTTTTTGTAAGACAAATATCCAGATTTCAAACATGATTTTCTCACTTCTGCTGACTGTTGGGTACCAGAACAATAGAAAATGGACGAATTTTCGTTTTCAGTTGAACTAACCCTTTAATAGTAGTAATGGTAATAATTAAGAAGCACCTTTATTCATACACAGGAATAGATTTTTAAAAAAAAAATATGGAACACTTTCTTTTGTTTTCTTTCTTTCTAGAAATATATAGGTCCGGAATTATCTAAGACTTTCATTCCACCTAATCTCACTTGTCCTCTGACGAAAAAGTTGCTTGTTGATCCAGTGAAAACCAAAGCTGGAGTGGTGTATGAACGCCGTGCTATAGAGGCTTATCTTAAGAAGTAAGTTACCCTAAATTATCTTAATGTTGGGAAACAGTATAATACCAGTGAAAGACATTGTGTGGAAATAAAATGTTTCAGAATTGTTTTTATTTTACATTTTTGACTTGTATTATGATTTTAGGCATGGAAGAGAAGATCCACTGACAAAAACTTTGCTACGAAGAACAGACTTAAAGACAGACAAGAACATAAAAAAGGCTGTTAGGGAATATCGCATGTCACAGATTCAGGAAACACAGGTTTAAGATGTTTCCACATTACCAAATTATGATGAATTTGCAAATTATGCAAGCAGAGTAAGGTTTTCTTCTCTCTCTCCTTTTTTTTGGGAATCAGGAGATTTTTTTTTTTATATTTGTCTGTCAGAGGTATACATAAGCAACATACTTTTAACAATATATCTACATGCCTGTAATTAAAAATATTGATTTAATTTTGATGTTAGTTTAAGATGATTTAACTAATATTTGTAAGAATTAGTAAATCACAAATAATAAAAAAGTAATGTTAAAACTACATAGACCTTTTGGATATTAAAGAGGTGGTTAACAGTTTTTCTTCTAGGCTTGATTGTGTTCATGGGGTGCAGTCTAACATGTGTAAATGCTTAATTTAGAAATGCATTATTTTCACGTAATTTACCTTTATTCCACACCACCCTGTCACTTCTCCTATAAATGCTCTGATCGTTTCCTGTTTTTATGAAGCCCCTCCCTCAGATATACACAATGGGCTCTGATTGGTTAGCTAGCTCAGTGTGTTGTGATTGGCAAACCGCCTCTATTGCTTGTCGCTAAAAAATGGCATCGTCAATATTGCTTATCCATTTGAGCCTGAATGAGGCGCAGGGGGATATTACGAGGATCGCTCAGAACCTGTGCAAGTATGGCTCACAATGCTATGTTTTTTCTTTGTTGTTGTCTCATACATTTAGATACACTATGATTTGTAAATTCTACTGCTTCTGTTAGCTTTTAATATACGGCTTTATCCTGATTAATGCATTAATACAGTACGGCAATCGGACGTTAGTCCGTGTTTAACGCTTCTCATAGCTATGGGAAAATAGCTGTATAACTGGAACTTCTTGGTCTAATAATATGGTCTAAATATATTTTTGTATTCTTCTTACTTTCATATCCATTGTATGAACCTACATTTATAATGTTTTTTTCCCTTTTTAATGTTCTCTAAACCATTTAATAAAATTTTGAAAGACATTTGTGATTTTATATAATTGTTAATGTAACTTTCTTGAAGCAGAACAGAATAAAAAGTAATAAAATACCTTACTGACTTATGTTTATGCTGAATCAGCAAGTCTAAAATTGGTCCTATTTATGTATTTATTTAACAAAAAAACAAACAAAAAAAAAAACAATTCAAACTAGATTGAAATCTTTTTATGGTCCAGAAGGCCATCACTGAGATATGGACTTTGCCACAAAACCACAGCGGGACCAGTATTGTAATCATTTTATTTTTGAAAGGTGTTCTTGATCATTTTTCTGGCTCATTTGATGGCCTAAAAACATGACCAAAAGATTGCGTGTGTATCTTCTTGTATAAATAAGATTTGGTGAGCCTTTGAACCCAGTTACGTTCAAATTTTTATTAGTTGTAAAAAAAAGAATACTCTTCAAACATTTGCAATGGAAAAAATGCATGTGCAAAATCTTAGAAGGAAAGAAACTCAAACATTACAAAAAATTACAAAAAAGAAAAAAAAGGTAACTCGTGCACACCACATAATTTGTTCTCTTGTTTTACTAAATTGTGCGTACAACTTACTAACACATTCCCTCGTTTTAAGTAAATTGTGCACACAATATAATTTGTTTGCATGAATTATTAACTCAGTTATTATTAAATTAATTATTAACTACATCATAATTATATATATCAAATCAACAATATATAAAACTTTCTCAAAACTATTGTTTGAACACAGTGTTCATATTCTATGTATGGTTCTATTATATGGAGAACAGAACTTTCACATCGAATAGGAACACTGTAAGTCAAACAAGAGTGTTTACAAGAGAAAAAAAAATTGCATGCTTTTTAATGCTTCTGACGGAGTTGACACAGAGTTATTAATTGAAAAAATGTACATTTTCAGGAAAAAATTTATAGAATTCTAAAAAACCTGTTCCCTTAAATGGTTAATTAGCTGAGACGATGGTATAAATACATACATACATACATGAAGGTATATAATTATGCATTGTCTACACATAGATTTTCAAATGTTTCTCTCTCTCGAGTATTGAAGGGGGAATGTGGTTTAGGAATGTGTAACTGGTGTGCCCATTAAAACATAAAACACATAGACCCTAAAGCCAGGGTATTTTATTTTCAGAGCACATCAGACAGTACAGCATGTGAATCAAGCCATGGTATGGTATCTACAATAAAGACATAGGAAAAACAATTCCTTAAATACATTTAACATTATGGTTGAAACAATGAATTTCAAATCAAATAATTCAACTAATTCAAGCAGTATAAAATTAAATAGTAAAGACATTAATACATAAGAATGATGGCTCGCCTATAACTTTTCAAAGTTAAACCCAAACAAACATTATCTCAAAAAGAACAAATTCAAGGTAATAAACTATTAAATCTATTCAAAACTAATAAAAAATCTATTCAAATTTATTAAAATTCAGCTTAGGTTTAAAACCAACATGATTACAAGGCAATGTATACAGTCGTGGCCAAAAGTTTTGAGAATTACATAAATATTGGAAATTGGAAAAGTTGCTGCTTAAGTTTTAATAATAGCAATTTGCATATACTCCAGAATGTTATGTAGAGTGATCAGATGAATTGCATAGTCCTTCTTTGCCATGAAAATTAACTTAATCCCAAAAAACCTTTCGACTGCATTTCATTGCTGTCATTAAAGGACCTGCTGAGATCATTTCAGTAATCGTCTTGTTAACTCAGGTGAGAATGTTGACGAGCACAAGGCTGGAGATCATTATGTCAGGCTGATTGGGTTAGAACGGCAGACTTGACATGTTAAAAGGAGGGTGATGCTTGAAATCATTGTTCTTCCATTGTTAACCATGGTGACCTGCAAAGAAACGCGTGCAGTCATCATTGCATTGCATAAAAATGGCTTCACAGGCAAGGATTTTGTGGCTACTAAGATTGCACCTAAATCAACAATTTATAGGATCATCAAGAACTTCAAGGAAAGAGGTTCAATTCTTGTAAAGAAGGCTTTAGGGCATCCAAGAAAGTCCAGCAAGCGCCAGGATCGTCTCCTAAAGAGGATTCAGCTGCGGGATCGGAGTGCCACCAGTGCAGAGCTTGCTCAGGAATGGCAGCAGGCAGGTGTGAGCGCATCTGCACGCACAGTGAGGCCAAGACTTTTGGAAGATGTCCTGGTGTCAAGAGTATAGTGAATGGACTGCTGAGGACTACGGCAAAGTCATATTCTCCAATGAAGCCCCTTTCCGATTGTTTGGGGCATCTGGAAAAAGGCTTGTCCGGAGAAGAAAAGGTGAGCGCTACCATCAGTCCTGTGTCATGCCAACAGTAAAGCATCCTGACACCATTCATGTGTGGGGTTGCTTCTCATCCAAGGGGGTGGGCTCACTCACAATTCTGCCCAAAAACACAGCCATGAATAAAGAATGGTACCAAAACACCCTCCAACAGCAACTTCTCCCAACAATCCAACAACTCGGTGAAGAACAATGCATTTTCCAGCACGATGGAGCAAAAGTGAAGGCAAAAAGGCAAAAGTGATAACTAAGTGGCTCGGGGACCAGAATGTTGAAATTTTGGGTCCATGGCCTGGAAACTCCCCAGATCTTAATCCCATTGAGAACTTGTGGTCAATCCTCAAGAGGCGGGTGGACAAACAAAAACCCACTAATTCTGACAAACTCCAAGAAGTGATTATGAAAGAATGGGTTGCTATCAGTCAGGATTTGTCCCAGAAGTTGATTGAGAGCATGCCCAGTCGAATTGCAGAGGTCCTGAAAAAGAAGGGCCAACACTGCAAATACTGACTCTTTGCATAAATGTCATGTAATTGTCGATAAAAGCCTTTGAAACGTATGAAGTGCTTGTAATTATATTTCAGTACATCACAGAAACAACTGAAACAAAGATCTAAAAGCAGTTTTGCAGCAAACTTTTTGAAAACTAATATTTGTGTAATTCTCAAAACTTTTGGCCACGACTGTACATGACTCATGCATTATCTTTTGTGAAACCAGTTAAGCACAAATTCAGCGCCTGCAGCTCATTGGTCAACTCAAATATCATGGATGGTCTGATCATCAGTGTAGGGTTATAGAGTTAGGGGTTAGTATTTGTTTCAGCGTTGTGTGAGAAGTCAGCACTGTGACTGACATGACCTGTTAAATCTTCACAATCTGCAGGGTTTGCATTTAACCTTTTTGAGGGGAAAAAATAAAAATCACATGCAAGCTGATTTACATGTTTTATGGAGACATTCCATAGTTCTAATGATTTATACTGCATAATTCCATCCCCTTAACCTTAACCTACCCATCACACAAAACTTCTCTTATTTTACATTTTCAAAAACCTCAAGGAAGAGTGTGGATGAGCCAAAAATGGTACTACAGTCTTTGGTAGATTCTGTGCCATTTGTTGAATTCAGAACCACATTCTATCACACTAGAAAGAGTAAGCAGTTCTGAACCGGCCAGTAATAAAGTAGTTTGAATGCAATTAGAACTTAAGATGACCACTTAATTTGGAAGGGGAAAAAAACATAATCAAGAGAAACACATTAATATATATATATATATATATATATATATATATATATATATATATATATATATATATATATATATATATATATATATATATATATATATATATCAGTATAGACCAAAAGTTTGGACACACCATCTCATTCAAAGAGTTTTCTTTATTTTCATGACTATGAAAATTGTAGAGTCACACTGAAGGCATCAAGGGCTATTTGACCAAGAAGGAGAGTGATGGGGTGCTGCTCCAGATGACCTGGCTTCAGCCCCCCTAAACTTCTGCCCAGCCCCCCTAAAAAAATATTCGATTAATACATTTTTTATCGCTTCAGTCCCCTTTAAAAAACTCATTTGAAACGACGGCAAGCTGCGTCAAGTTTCGGCTCCTCCCCTTATCTGAGTCTCAGTCTGCTTGGATTTAGCGCATTTTTCAATCTGCAGGGGCGCCGTGAGTGCATTTATTGATAGATTGCTATGATATTACATCTGCATCGGTGCAATTCTTTGTCATAAATGCATTGCAGTTTACATAATGTAATGTTACTGGAGCATTGGGAGCACACGGGACGGTTCGGTTTCTCATCCAATACCAATACGTTTCGCTGCGTTCACCTTCAGCCCTATCACACAGTGTGATAGTTGTTTTTTATTCCTACAAAAATGAAGCGATTAACACCCATGAAAACATACTTTAGAAAACGATCATGATTTATTTTATTTATTTACTTTTTAAACTTTAAAACATATTATGTATTTTGGCATTACATTATGCTGCCATGCACAGAAATGATTAAAGACACACATCATTATCTGAAAGCACTAGATGGCCCAGAGAGAGATCATCATTATAATTTTGGAGTTTTTTTGTTTTGTATTAATAAATATAGTTTTGTATTAAGTAATAATGAATCAGGAGGAGTGTACATACATATATTAGAGTAAGAGTAAAAGGGATTTGTGATTTTCTTTTAAGTACTTGATTTATAGAAGTGGCAAATTGATAATTCATGTTGTTATTTTTAATAAATAGAAATGAATATAGAACAGATTAATCATATTGCCAATAGACAGTTACATTAATACACGTTTAGCTGGTTAGTTAAATGATTTGAAATTAAATAGATTTTCACGGGGTGACTTGGTGAATAACCAACCGTATTGTTGATTACAAAGGCTAAAAAGCTTAAAAAATTAAATAATTTATATTTCATTGTTGATGGACTTAGTTACCTAGCTTTCCTGGTAGCTTTGTCTGAGAAAATGATTCATAAATCAACCTATCAGTTGACCCTATGTTTACTTTCTTCACTGACAGACAAAAATAAAAAGCCTATATCAGTCAAAGCTCAGCTTTACGAGGGGAAAAGACAGAGCAAGATAAAAACCAAGAGAAAAAGAGTGTGATGCTGATGAGGTGAGAAAAAAAACAGCTGCCCGCACATGGTTTTAAAGCTATTGTCATCCAATTTTTTGGCATTCAAAACATCTTAAAATGCATATATGTAGATCAGAGAAATCAAAATTTTCTCGGGGAAGCATGCCCCTGAACCCCCCTAAATACCTCACATTCGGTACCTCAGTGATTATAAAACTGTGCCATATGCATGTTACTGGATGAATGAATGAAACTAGTTAATAATGAGCATTAGAGCATAAACTAATTTTTTTTTTTTTTTTTTTACATCATACCCTCATCATACCCTAAAATGAAAATCCTAGAATCGCCCCTGCTCCACAGTCACCGGACCTGAACCCAATCGAGATGGTTTAGGGGTGAGCTGGACCGCAGACAGAAGGCAAAAGGGCCAACAAGTGCTAAGCATCTCTTGGGGAACTCCTTCAAGACTGTTGGAAGACCATTTCAGGTGACTACCTCTTGAAGCTCATCAAGAGAATGCCAAGAGTGAGCAAAGCAGTAATCAAAGCAAAAGGTGGCTACTTTGAAGAACCTACAATATGACATATTTTCAGTTATTTCACACTTTTTTGTTATGTATATAATTCCACATGTGTTATTTCATAGTTTTGATGCATAGTTTAGATTCAGTGTGACTACAATTTTCATAGTCATGAAAATAAAGAAAACTCTTTGAATAAGAAGGTGTGTCCAAACTTTTGGTCTGTACTGTATATATATATATATATATATATATATATTAACATGCATTTGATTGATATACTTTTTTTTTTTAATGGTGCACTCCTTCTCTTTCCACTTGTGTTTGTCTTGGTTTGGAGGCGAGTGGTAATGAACAAAAGACTAATCTACCTGTGCCTCAAATTTACAGCTAATTATCCAAAAGACAAACATCCATGACTCACGAACTAATGTTACTATGTAATAATTCTGCTAAAGTTTATCTAAGGCAATATATCATGGGCATACAACTTAATGGAAAAACAACAGCTGAATACAGTAAAATTAATAAGGTAATCAGGATCGCCACATTGATATGCAAAAAAGGGATTAAGTAATTAAAATGTGCTAATTTGCATACATTTGACACAAGCCATTGCAAATTAATAGGATAAATAAAATAACTAAAGCATACAGAACTTCTATAGTTATTAGTTTAATGACTTACGTCAAGAGTCTTTCCCTTGAAATGTTATGTTTAGATATGCAGATCACTTTAGCTTGTTTTGGTTATTTTAGAAGAAATCTACAGAAGCAAACAGGCTTAAAACAAACACATTAATTTGTATTTTCGAAATTTCCTTTCCATTAGAGCAAATGAAGGCATGAACACATAATATACAAAAATCTCAAAACTGAACAGTACATGTAGTGTCCTGCCTTAAACAATAACTTTATAATTTTTTGATCTCAGACTCGTCATTTAATAACTATACAGTATATTAATATGTTGTATTCTGATAGATCTTAACAGCTCTCCCTCAGATGTGAAACAAAGGTCTTGTCACCGTCTGTTTGTGTGTGTGTGTGTGTGTGTGCATGGTACAGTAAGTGTAATTATAACAACATTGTGAACTGATTATTTTGTAGACATCTGTTGAAAAATGAAAGAACATGACAATATTGGATGAGTGTGAGGGAATTAAAATAAATTGGTAAGTCAGAGCTGTGTTAATTAATGTTTAAATATTTCATGTTTTGTTTAGAATTTTTTTTAAATAAATAGGAGAAGTGTCCTTTTTTCCACTTGAGCCCCTGGCCCTGAAAATGTCTGTGCACGTCCCTATCTGTCTGTTAGTGGTGCTGAGGAAAATGAGATGAGAAAGAAGAGGAAGAGGAAGGAACATGGTCAGAAGCTGCTCTCTCTCTCTTAAGTGGAGCAGCAGCTCAGAACAGGCATCAATATATGAGAGACACACTGAAGGTTAGTTAAAAAAAACATTTGAGAATGTGTATTATAAAATGTATGGAAAAAACTGATTAGAGGAATTGTTCTGTTCCATAGGATGAAGTGTCATTAATTACATGTGTGTTAGATACAAATCCATCACACATACATAAAAATACAAAAGTTTGATCAGGCCATAATTCGATTTTTGTTGTCATAAATCTGTAAACACAGATGAAAAAAAACACCGATGTGGCTGAACAACATCTGTCCATTAGTGCTGCGGAGGAATATGAGATGCCTGTTAGGAATTGATCGTTTTGAGAAGCTGCTCTCTCTTAAATCCATTTAACGGAGCACCAGCAGCTCAGACCAGGACCAGAAAGCGGAAGACAAGCAGACTACTGCTGCTACATGTGAGAGACGAGTTGTTGCTAAATCAAATATGGGGGAAGTCGTGGTATAATGGCTAGAGATTCTGACTTGTAAACTAAAGGTTGTGAGTTTGAGTCTTTGGCCGGGGGGTGATGTAATAACCGCTCTCTCGGCCTCTCAATATCATGACTGAGGTGTCCTTGAGCAAGGCATCGAACCCCCAGCTGCTCCCAGGGCACCTTAGCATAAATGGCTGCCCACTGCTCCAGGTGTGTGTTCACGGTGTGTGTGTTCATTGCTGTGTGTGTGTGTGTGTGTGCACACACTTTGGATGATTTTGGTCACCTCATACTTGGCTGTATGTCACTTCATAACCATTTGACTAACCAACTGTTTTCTGTTTACTAGAGCTCTATATATCATAAAGTCTGTATCATTTATATATGAGAACATCTAATAGGAACCTAATTAAGGGATTTTTTCCTGTTCCCTAGGATGACATTAATTCTGTTACAAATCCACACCATCACACATTAATATCAAAATCTACCAAAAGTCCAAGATTGGATTTTTATTCTAAGTCATTTCACTGCAAGTCACTGCATTGTGCAATATGTCCAAGTCATTTCAATGTAAATTTAGTGCACTCATCATGTTGTAAATGTAACTGTAATCAATGTTGTTGTTTTGTTGTACAGGTGGCAGTGATAATTGGCAGAAAGCCAAAGAACATGAAAAACATCAACACTGTAGGCAATGCTTTTTTAAAATGCAATCATACTGACAACAATTTGTCAACAAAAGTCCTTGTTAGGGAAGCAGCTCCATCAAAGAGTGATCTTTCTTCTAGTCTGGTCATCCCACACCCCTCTGTTAGAGGTTGATCTGTTCGTCCTGGTCACAGCTCCAGAGAAGGAGACATGGTGGCATCCTCAAGGAGGAAACAGCACGGTTCTTCACGGCAAAAGCAACGATGGCCGCTCACACATCTGCTGTCAATGAGAAGTGTTTGACTGTGACATTAAGCTGGAGAACCTGCTGATGAACCCCGAAACACTCAAGGTCAAGCTGATCGACTTCAGGTGCAGGGATCTCCTCTGGCTATATATTTTTTTATTTTTGCATCAAAATTGGGCAATACTTTACTATATAGAGTGGATAATTTTATCAGTTGTTAATTATTCATGCAACAAACTGTTATAGATTTTACTAATAACCATTGCTTTATAGCTGATAACATGTCTGAATCTTATGAATGTTTTTATGATGATTTGTGAAAATGTCACTCCTAAAGTGTCTTCATGGCTAGTGTTTGCGTATTTCATTTCATTCTGTAACCTATTGTTCTACAGATCTGTGTACCTAAATAATACTGTTTTTGATTGCACTGATAATGTTTCTGACAGATAATATCATGATATTTTTGTGTGTGTTTGCCTTACCCAGTGTGCTACAGATGCACACTTAGGTTTTGTTTTTTAGCATGTACAGTTTAGATGTTTGAAAACAGACCCCAAACCAGACAACATTTTGTCTACCTGCCCGAACAAATGTAAAACTGGCAACACTGTGTCTGTAGACTGTGTACACGTCTCCCCATCTGATAATATGCTGTTTGGACTACTTGGATCTCTGGAAATGAGTCTTGCAGGCTTTCAAAGTAAACACCTTATGACAAATTGCCATTAAATACCACAGAGAGCACGTCTTTAATGGGGATAAATGTTTGCAGAGACTAAATGACTGAGCATCTGTGGGAAGTAGGCTACTTACTAGCCTATAATAAGGTGATGTGTCTATTATGCAAATTATTAACTGTTTCTGGATTCAAGAATAGCTACATTCGGACAAGGATAACACAAAGATACTTGTAGCTAATTGTACGAACGAAGCAAACGCACCCCCAGTTTCTCGGGCGAGGTCATGTGATTTCTAATATCTGATCATAATAGTGTCTATATAAAAGCCAGCAGAGACCGCTATTCTGAACACTGGACCGATGACAGAGAGAGGCAACACTCAGGTTTGACTTCATGCTTCATAAGATCATTTTCGTTTGTTTTTAACTTTTAACTGTTTATGTAGTGGCTTGATATATTGTAAGGAACAAAACATTAATGAGAAATAAAATTATTTGCCAAGGCCAGAATTAGTTTAGCTAAATGTTTTAAATAACTTACTGTTACTGTACATGGTTGTCCAATAGATAAAGATAATGATAATAGAAGAATAAATATTGAAAGTTAGAAAACTGAAGTTAGAAACTGTCATTAGCCTAACTATCTCAGATGATAAAAATAACTGATCAAATCTCATTTCACGAGTGTTACATCTCTTCTGCTTGTCAGTACGGTTTATAAAGGCGACTGATAAAGGCTGTCTATCTAACCTTGTGCGATGTTTGAGCTCATCAATAGTGCTTTAAAATAGCATACAGGATCCTGTGCAGATTTCAGATGAGTCGGATACGCGTTGCGCACATAATTAGGAAAACGCCCTTACTTCTGAATGGTAGAGCTCTTAACTACGGTGCCCGTAAGGTGACTTGTTCGGGTTGTTGTTAATTAGTTTTGGGAACGTGATAATATGTCGTGGCCAGAAGATATTAACTTGTGGGAACGTCATATTAACTCGTGGGAACGTCATATTATGTCGTGGCCACGAGATCATTTTGTCGAGGGAACAACATCCATTTCTCGTGGCCACGACTTCTTATGTTGAGGGAACGACATGTTTTTCTCGTGGCCACGAGTTTAATGCGTAAACAAACCTGCGTGACCATAGCAACCCAAGATTATCAGAGATGGATTCATTAATATTTTATTTTGAATTAAGAAATGATTATATTATTTATACATATAAAATTTATGCATTTACATTTTATGCATTTATGACATTTTATGTTAATGTCGAGCATTTACAAAAGTATTCAGAATGTTAAGTAAAGAGATTGAAATTGAAGCAAAAAATTGAATATAAACGAAATAAAAAATATAACCAATAATAATAGGCTAATAATAATAATAATAATTATAATAATGTACACATATTAAGTGGGAAAGACTATCAGTTAATTGACTAACAAGACTGTAGGATGGATAAAAAATAGTTTTTATATTTTATTATGCACTTTATGTAATATTTATTTATGATAAACTTCATTTGAATGCTGACGATCACATGTAATACAGCCCGGTAGCCAAAGCATATGGTTAATATAATAATTTCTTAATTCAAAATAAAATATTAATGATTCCATCTCTGATAATCCTGGGTTGCTATGGTCACGCAGGTTTGTTTACACATTAAACTCGTGGCCACGAGAAATGGATGTTGTTCCCTCAACATAGCATTTCGAGGCCACGACATAAGGATGTCCTTACCACGACATAATATGACGTTTCCACGAGTTAATATGACGTTCCGAAAAATTAATAACTCGTGGCCACGACATATTATCACGTTCCCACGAGTTATTATTTCTTGGCCACGACAAAACTAAGTAAACCGAACAAGTCACCTTACGGGCACCGTACTTAACACTCCGGGGGGGGTGTTGCCCAAAAACTAAGGGCGCTTTGTTTGGTATAGAGACCCTCTTCTCGCTTAAGTGCAGAAAATGCTGTCATCAAACTGTGTTGATACTGGAGAGAAATTCTGAAAGCATAGCCTACATCTTCCAAATGCATTTTCTGTCATTGTTTTGGAGAAATAACTTTAAGGCGAACACATTCCAACAGCCAAAAACTTGCTTTGATTCACTGGGGATTTCAGACCATTGGGGAAGAATATAGTGACATTTTGCAATGGTTATGTTAGCCTTAAGTTTCTTTTTACACTAGTGTGCTGTGCTCCCTGCATGCATTAGTCTAAAATTTGCATTATGCACAAGATCCATTAGTGTAAAATTTAGATGACAGTAGTCAGCTGCAGTGGAGAAAGGAGTGAAATAAGTGTAGTCAATGGACATACAGTTCCCAGTTCACTCAACACTGCGTCAGTAGCTGAAGTTATGGAGAAAGTCATTTCTCAGAGAAAAAATTAAGCGTTATTGAACAGCACCTGCCGATTCAAGTGCACATCTGGAGCGAGGCCTCTTGCTGTGTAAATGGCACTTGAACAGTCCTTACCGCAAAATTGACCCAGAAATGTCTAAAAGTTTTCATTTGCAGTTATTTGCAGTATTTCTTTTTGTTTGTTTTAGAAATATGAAAACAATCACATATCCCATAGAGACATCGCATTGTTGGGGTTTATACACAAAGAAAAATGATATCAGAGTTACAAAATCAAAATTTTTAAAAAGAACAATACCTCACAGTTGTTTAAAGTTTAACCACTGAGCATTAAGAAAACATTCTGAATAAAAGCTGTAAAATCGGTTGTAAAAAAAAATAAAAAAAAATAAAAAGAATAAATAATGTTCATGTTCTTGCACACATTAAGGAAATGTTATGTTTGTCTTTCTTCATGATAATGAACAGTCTAGGACCTGATGGGCCTGCAGTCCGAATAGAGCACCTGATTTGTTGCTGACTGACTCTGTTGCTCTGTCTCTCAGCATTTTGGGTAAGAAAACGTCTCTAGGTTACGTATGTAACCCTAGTTCCTCGAGGGAACGAGATGCTGCGTCGAAAAATGCAGGGGAACGCGCCCAGCGTGAGCGACTCTGAATATCTTCCAATGGAAGAGCGTGACGTCACAGGCGGGGTGATGTAAGCGACCAGGAAGCTATAAAAGCACGTGCCACGCAGCTGGCGTCAGCTTCGAGTACCAGCAAGCGCCGGCAGGGGTGCCGGGGGTATGGCACGTTCGTCAAGCTTGCTTCTCTGCGGTTCAGTTGTTTTTTCGGCGGGCCAATCGATGCTTAACTTGGCCACCGCTCGAGTAACCACCTCCAAGAGCTCCTCATATTGCAGCGAGTGGGGTGGCGAATCCCTATCGACCGACTCCACGTCAACCTCCTCGGAGGAAGAGAGGCGGAGCGTCGATCCCTCTCCCTAAGTGGAAGGAACCGCTGAGCGTGCTTCCGACTCTAGGGATTGGGTGCCGGATCTGGCAGAAGTGGAAGGAGATAGGGACTGGCCCGTCTCCATTCCCTCCACCGGATCGACTTGCGAACCCCACGAGTGCAGCCGCCGTTCTGCCTCGGCAGAAGCGGGACCAGCACCGCGGGGAACGCTGGCGAAGGCCCCCTCCTCGAAGAGGGCCCTCCGGGAACGAAGCAGCTGCACCGACATACGCTCACAGTGCGGGCAGTCGCCCCCCTCGAGAGCCGACTCAGCGTGCTTCGAACCCAGGCAAACCACGCACAGGCTGTGTGTATCCCCACCCATTATATATCTCGGGCAGGGAGGAACACACAACCTATAAAGCGATTTGGAATCGCCGTCAGAGTGCTTAACTTTAGCCTTGCTTTTTGGCATGTCTAGGAGCTCTTAACTGGACAGACAACAGTAAATAAGACTCACAAGACAAACAAATGACATTCACACACAGAGCGCTTGCTGAAAGACGCGAAGCTGATGCCAGCTGCGTGGCACGTGCTTTTATAGCTTCCTGGTCGCTTACGTCACCCCGCCTGTGACGTCACGCTCTTCCATTGGACTACTTACACACGATATTCAGAGTCGCTCACGCTGGGCGCATTCCCCAAAGCATTTTTCGATGCAGCTCGAGTTTCTGAAGAGGAACAAGATTTATTGATTTTATTTTTTTGTCACTGATAATGTAAGATACTATTGATTATTAACAGATTACAATCTAACAATTCTGATTTGGAATTCATTCAGAATGTTGTTATAGATATATTTGTTTAAAGAGATTACACTTGACATATCAGTTCAAGAAATGTTTAAAGAAATTGGTTAAATGTTCTCTAATTAGAATGAAAAACTCAAAGCTTCTTAATGAGATGAATATACTGTATATACAGTGCCTTGCGAAAGTATTCGGCTCCATTGAACTTTGCGACCTTTTGCCACATTTCAGGCTTCAAACATAAAGATATAAAACTGTAATTTTTTTTATGAAGAATCAACTACAAGTGGGACACAATCATGAAGTGGAACGAAATTTATTGGATATTTCAAACTTTTTTAACAAATAAAAAACTGAAAAATTGGGCGTGCAAAATTATTCAGCTATCAATTATAATACTTTGTAGCGCCACCTTTTGCTGCAATTACAGCTGTAAGTCGCTTGGGGTATGTCTCTATCAGTTTTGCACTTCGAGAGACTGAAATTTTTGCCCATTCCTCCTTGCGAAACAGCTCGAGCTCAGTGAGGTTGGATGGAGAGCATTTGTGAACAGCAGTTTTCAGTTCTTTCCACAGATTCTCGATTGGATTCAGGTCTGGACTTTGACTTGGCCATAGCAACCATTCCATTGTAGATTTTGCTTTATGTTTTGGATCATTGTCTTGTTGGAAGACAAATCTCCTTCCCAGTCTCAGGTCTTTTGCAGACTCCATCAGGTTTTCTTCCAGAATGGTCCTGTATTTGGCTCCATCCATCTTCCCATCAATTTGAACCATCTTCCCTGTCCCTGCTGAAAAAAAGCAGGCCCAAACCATGATGCTGCCACCACCATGTTTGACAGTGGGGATGGTGTGTTCAGGGTGATGAGCTCTGTTGCTTTTACGCCAAACATAACGTTTTGCATTGTTGCCAAAAAGTTCGATTTTGGTTTCATCTAACCAGAGCACCTTCTTCCACATGTTTGGTGTGTCTCCCAGGTGGCTTGTGGCAAACTTTAAACGACACTTTTTATGGATATCTTTAAGAAATGGCTTTCTTCTTGCCACTCTTCCATAAAGGCCAGATTTGTGCAGTATACGACTGATTGTTGTCCAATGGACAGAGTCTCCCACCTCAGCTGTAGATCTCTCCAGTTCATCCAGAGTGATCTTGGGCCTCTTGGCTGCATCTCTGATCAGTCTTCTCCTTGTATGAGCTGAAAGTTTAGAGGGACGGCCAGGTCTTGGTAGATTTGCAGTGGTCTGATACTCCTTCCATTTCAATATTATTGCTTGCACAGTGCTCCTTGGGATGTTTAAAGCTTGGGAAATCTTTTTGTATCCAAATCCGGCTTTAAACTTCTCCACAACAGTATCTCGGACCTGCCTGGTGTGTTCCTCTGAGACTATCACAGTGCAGGTGCATTTATACGGAGACTTGATTAAACACAGGTGGATTCTATTTATCATCATTGGTCATTTAGGTCAACATTGGATCATTCAGAGATACTCACTGAACTTCTGGAGAGAGTTCGCTGCACTGAAAGTAAAGGGGCTAAATAATTTTGCACGCCCAATTTTTCAGTTTTTTATTTGTTAAAAAAGTTTGAAATATCCAGTAAATTTCATTCCACTTCATGATAGTGTCCCACTTGTTGTTGATTCTTCACAAAAAATTACAGTTTCATATCTTTATGTTTGAAGCCTGAAATGTGGCAAAAGGTTGCAAAGTTCAAGGGGGCCGAATACTTTCGCAAGGCACTGTACATTCTTGAAAGTTCATTGTCTGGGGTTTTGTTTGTTTGTTTCAAAAGATGAACCTACAATCAATAAGGAAATAATGGATCCCACCACATCAAAAGAAACAGAAGAAAAACACAGCGTAAGAGCTTTGTGCACATATATTAGCTGATTATTAATACCTGACATGTATTATCTGATTATTATTATCTGCTTGATAGTTGCATCTTCAAATTACTCCAGTGGTTTTAATGGGATTGAACATTATATTATCTTGATGCCAAGGAAAGTTATGATGCAATTTGGAACATTTGACATTTTGCTTTTGAACAAGTAACCAAGCCAAAATCTACCATCTATTTTTAGTGTAATTAAGATTTGTATTCTGTAATTCGATTAAAGACTTATTTTCATATGATTACATTCTGTAATGATTACACACTGTCAGAGGACACTGTCATTTGACATGTTCACATGCAATTTAAACAGTTTTAGAACAAGAACATTTGTAACAAGAAAAAAAAAATATAATACCCAAAATGGCAGACTCAACACTATTAAAAAATCTTTGGTTCCCTGAAGAACCATTTTGTGAAAGGTTCTTTAACTGGTGCTTTCTTGGTGCCATAAAGCACTTTTTCTGGAACTACAAAGAACCCTTTTAAAGGTTCTTTAAAGAACCACTGATGAAAAGGTTCTTTATGGCCCCATTTCTTCCAAATCAATATTCTTACACTTATCATACTATACATTTTCTTTAATAGGATTGTTAAAAAAAGAAAAAGAAAAAAAAAGAAAATCCAGAAGTAACAAGACATGACAAGATGTATGATTCAAATGTTTATTGGATTTAAACTATACATTAATGCAGTATACATCATACCTCAGTGTATGTGTTTAATAGGGATGTGCACAAGTACTAGAGTACTCAGACTTGACAGCAAAGATTGATCATTTTTTAAAGTCACTACAGTCGTGGCCAAAAGTTTTGAGAATTACATAAATATTGGAAATTGGAAAAGTTGCTGCTTAAGTTTTAATAATATCAATTTGCATATACTCCAGAATGTTATGAAGAGCGATCAGATGAATTGCATAGTCCTTCTTTGCCATGAAAATTAACTTAATCCCAAAAAAACCTTTCCACTACATTTCATTGCTGTCATTAAAGGACCTGCTGAGATCATTTCAGTAATCGCCTTGTTAACTCAGGTGAGAATGTTGACGAGCACAAGGCTGGAGATCATTATGTCAGGCTGATTGGGTTAGAATGGCAGACTTGACATGTTAAAAGGAGGGTGATGCTTGAAATCATTGTTCTTCCATTGTTAACCATGGTGACCTGCAAAGAAATGCGTGCAGCCATCATTGCGTTGCATAAAAATGGCTTCACAGGCAAGGATATTGTGGCTACTAAGATTGCACCTAAATCAACAATTTATAGGATCATCAAGAACTTCAAGGAAAGAGGTTCAATTCTTGTAAAGAAGGCTTCAGGGCGTCCAAGAAAGTCCAGCAAGCGCCAGGATCGTCTCCTAAAGAGGATTCAGCTGCGGGATCGGAGTGCCACCAGTGCAGAGCTTGCTCAGGAATGGCAGCAGGCAGGTGTGAACGCATCTGCACGCACAGTGAGGCCAAGACTTTTGGAAGATGGCCTGGTGTTAAGAAGGGCAGCAAAGAAGCCACTTCTCCCCAAAAAAAACATCAGGGACAGATTGATCTTCTGCAGAAAGTATAGTGAATGGACTGCTGAGGACTGGGGCAAAGTCATATTCTCTGATGAAGCCCCTTTCCGATTGTTTGGGGCATCTGGAAAAAGGCTTGTCCGGAGAAGAAAAGGTGAGCGCTACCATCAGTCCTGTGTCATGCCAACAGTAAAGCATCCTGACACCATTCATGTGTGGGGTTGCTTCTCATCCAAGGGAGTGGGCTCACTCACATTTCTGCCCAAAAACACAGCCATGAATAAAGAATGGTACCAAAACACCCTCCAACAGCAACTTCTTCCAACAATCCAACAACAGTTTGATGAAGAACAATGCATTTTCCAGCACGATGGAGCACCGTGCCATAAGGCAAAAAAAGTGATAACTTAGTGGCTCGGGGATCAGAATGTTGAAATTTTGGGTCCATGGCCTGGAAACTCCCCAGATCTTAATCCCAAAGAGAACTTGTGGTCAATCCTCAAGAGACGGGTGGACAAACAAAAACCCACTTATTCTGACAAACTCCAAGAAGTGATTATGAAAGAATGGGTTGCTATCAGTCAGGATTTGGCCCAGAAGTTGATTGAGAGCATGCCCAGTCGAATTGCAGAGGTCCTGAAAAAGAAGGGCCAACACTGCAAATACTGACTCTTTGCATAAATGTCATGTAATTGTCGATAAAAGCCTTTGAAACGTATGAAGTGCTTGTAATTATATTTCAGTACATCACAGAAACAACTGAAACAAAGATCTAAAAGCAGTTTAGCAGCAAACTTTTTGAAAACTAATATTTATGTTATTCTCAAAACGTTTGGCCACGACTGTACAACCATTAGTTTCATGATCAATCATCGCTGTCAAGTGTGAGTACTTGATGATAACCTGACTTTATATATTTCTCTTTTTCCGATTGGTTATGGCAGGATTTTACCTGAGCTCTTACTAGTTAGTGTTAGCACAGCATGCCAACCCAGACAAAATCAAAACCACCAGTATTTGAGATGAAAAAATATGTAATACAGTGAAAACAGCAGGTTAATGTCAGTACCCACATAGAACTAAGGATCAATTCAGATGTCCCGATTCGATACGATTTCGATTTGCAAGCTCTTGATTCCATTCGATTCTCAATTTTTTTTATATTACATTCAGTGAATATAGTTTTAATACAAATTCTATTGATATTTCAAAAAAATTTACAGTAAACATCAGTTTACAAATGGCGAATTAATAAAAAAAAAAAGAAGAACCACAGGCCTGTATTTTAAACCCATTCTTTTTTTGTATAGGTTCCTTTTTTAAACAATAATAGGGCCCTATAAAATGTTCTTCTTAATTTTTCTGGTAATCAGATGAAGGCATAAAAAATTTATTTCATTTATCCTAATCAAATGAAAATGAATGTGCTGCACAGAGGTTTATTGTTAAAATTAAAAAAGAAAACGAATGTGATTATTACTTTAAAAATAATGATTTATTAATATTTATTAGCAGTAGTAGTATTGAGTCTTAAGTGTGCTGAATAGTAATATATTCTGATGCTAATGTTAAACTAAAAAACTTAAAACTAAACTAAGCTGATGTGTCTGTAATATGACGGTAGTTCTCTCAAATGAAACGATAAAATGCTAATGAAGTGACTCTCAGAGCAGCTGGAGATGATATTCATATATTCATAATATCATATAGTGAGACGACAGAGGCTGAAAACACTGCGAGCATCGTCCGCACTTTAATATGTGTGTACGTAATAAACAAAACAGTGCACTGCGCCATCCACCATATAAAGATATAAAGAAGAACTTTTCTGTGCTACAAATAACCTTTTGTCCAATGGAAAGGTTGTTTGGATATTAAAAGTTCATTATGGAACCATTTAAGAACCTTTTTTTAAAGAGTGAAAGCAAAATAAGTATAGCATTAATGTTTTTTCCTGGTCTTGCTGACATAAATATCGACATATTTAAATGT
This sequence comes from Carassius carassius, assembly GCF_963082965.1. Classification (NCBI taxonomy): domain Eukaryota; kingdom Metazoa; phylum Chordata; class Actinopteri; order Cypriniformes; family Cyprinidae; genus Carassius; species Carassius carassius. The sequence goes on from NC_081762.1 coordinate 23,325,848, forward strand.
CTTTTGTTATTTATTTATTTTCCAGGTCAGTTTCCAGAAGGGATAGTGAGAAATGAAACAGAATAAAAAGTTGTGAATTCTACTTTTTAGAATATTTTCTATAGAATACACAAAGATGATAGTCAGCTTATAACATAATTGTGTAATTTACAACAAACTCTCTGCAGCATATCTTGCATTTACATGAAATAACATGCTTTTTAATTCACAGAGAACTGCAGAAGAGCAGGGAACTGAAAATGAGGGACCAAAAACACTCTTCCACAGACTTCACCTTGACAAGCATCAGTATAAACTGAGAGCTGCAGATGTTCTTCAGTTGACTGCACATTCATTACAGTCCCATGAGTCTTGTGCTGAAGACGAGCTGATTCAGACGTTCATACACAAACTGCTGATGATGGACTATGAAGCAAGATGTATTAATATTAAGCCCAATGAGGAAGGTCACACTCAGAAATGTAATGATTCATTTAAACAAGAAGTTGATTTTGACGTTTTTTTTTCCGAATTAATGTCAGACAACAAAACAAGTAAAAGTGAGCCTGTTCATCCAATGGATGTTCAGATGGCAGCGTTTCATTGTGCTGATGGCTTCCTGAAGCAGCTGATGGTGACTAAACTCTCTCAGTGTCAGTATGCTCTGCCTCTGCTTGTTCCCGATCCATTCACACAACAGATAGTGTTTCCTCTCTGGACATTCAGACAAATCAACAAGAGCTGGAAGAAGAAAATTTCAGACAGTGAGATCATTAGTCGAATCCATCCGGTCTACAAGGCACAGACTCCAATGGTGTCTTTCTTCAGGTTTGGCTCTGTTTCCTCATCCAAGTCTCAGCTGATGAACAGACTGATCAATGAGAAACACAACGCGTTCTTCCACAGGAGCTGCCCAGGCAGCAGCAGAACCAGAGTCCTGATGGATGGAGTGGTGGAGATCACCTGGTTCTGCCCCGCTGGGAAAAACACGGATAAATTCAATGACTGCGTTGCATTCTGTAACCTCCACGGTGATGCAGCAGACAATGAGAAACAGCTACAGATTCTCACTGAAATGGCCTCAGTCAATGTTGTTCTTCTACCACAACTTCAGAGGAATGACAAAAGAATGGAACAAGTCGAAAAGCTCTATAATGACTCAAAACCACTCATTTGTCTTTTTGCTGAGAGGGATTTAGCTCTTACTGAGACACGGAAAGGAAAATATAAATTTGGTTTGAAAAACCGAAGCCAATCAGATATATCTAAAGAACTCAGAAAAGCTATAAGTGATTGTATTTCTCTGTCCTCTTCCACTTTCGTTCTTGAAGATGTGTCCGAACACTCAGACATCATAGTAGATGAGAGAAATGATGACGACTGCAGGAGCGGAAAAGAAGCAGCACAGCAGATGATGAGATTACTGGAGGATAAAAAACTGTCTGAAATCAAAGAATCAGTTCTGCCCCATCAGGGGAAAGTGTGGCATCAGTGGTGTCAGAAGAACAGAGAACTACATCGACCTCAAGCTAATGAATTAGACACAGAGTAAAAAAAGCAGAGACTTGATGAAAATCCGTGAACAGCAGCACGAGTATGACATCAGTGAGTTTATGAAGATCTTTATTAAGGAAACAAACTCAGGTTCCACAAAGAAGATGTTTTTCCTAAAATGGCTTGGAATCCTCCTGGATGAAAATACCTCAGCTGACCTTTCTGCTCTTCATCAGAAGTATAATGAACAGTGGTCAACAGTTTTACAACTGAAAGAGGACAATGATAAATCTGAACAGCGTAAGACTGAAAAAACTAAACTCGAGAGAATCTCTGAGGAACTTCAAACTGCAGCCTTTGGCTTGGAGCACATCATGAGGGAGATTGGTCAGATCTATGAGTCATGTATATCTGTGCAGAAGATCAAGGTCGGCCTGGAGTTTGAGATCTCTTCTCTGCCGAGTCTTGCAGCAGAGATGATGATCTCTGGATTTCCACTGGAACTGATGGACGGAAATGCTGCTCATGTTCCTGTGATCTGGGTTACTGCTGTTCTAGATGAACTTATCAAGAAACTTGGAGACATGAGAGTCTTTGTGATATCAGTTTTAGGGGTTCAGAGCTCTGGGAAATCCACCAAGCTGAACGCAGTGTTTGGACTGCAGTTTGCTGTCAGGACCACCAGAGGAGCTTTCGTGCAGCTGCTCAGAGTGTCAGACGAGATGAAAGCACAGCTAGACATTGACTGTATTCTGGTTGTAGATACCGAAGGTCTTCATAGTTCTGAGATGGCTGTAAGATCAAGACATCATGACAATGAAATGGCCATGTATGTTGTTGGGCTCGCAAATGTGACACTGATCAACATCTTTGGAGAAAACCCAGCTGAGATGAAAGACATTCTTCAGATTGTTGTTCAGGCCTTCCTGAGGATGAAGAAGGCCAGACTGAATCCCAGCTGTGTGTTTGTGCATCACAACGTTTCAGACATCACAGCTGGAGAGAAAAACATGGATGGAAGGAGACGACTGCAGGAGACACTGGATGAGATGACAAAACTCGCTGCTAAAGATGAAGTCTATGATAAACTATGTTTCAATGACGTCATTTTATCTGATGTAAGGAATGATGTGAAGTATTTTGCTCAGCTTTGGGAGGGCAGCCCACCCATGGCACCAACAAACCCAAACTACTGTGAGAATATGCAAGAACTGAAGGACACTATTATGTCTCATGTGTCTAAATCAGATAGAATAAAGCTGACTGACTTTAAAGATCGTATTAAAGATCTCTGGGATGCTTTACTGAATAAACAATTTGTATTCAGCTTTCCAGAGACAGAATACAACAAGTGGTCCTGGACTCTTCGGAGTGCCATGCTGGAAACTGAAAACACCCTTATTGAAAAGAGCAAAGAACTTGTCTTAAAACTCAAGGACCGAGCAAAAGATGAGGAAACACTGAAGAAGGAGTTTGATTTGTTTTGGACAGAGTGTGTGAAGACGATCATCACAGATACTCCAATCAAAGACATTGACATAATGAAAGAGGTGAAAATACTCCTCAGTGACATCTATAAAGATTCTCCTGTAGACTCTTGGAGGGAGAGCAGCGAGTGCAGGGATGTTTTATCTGTAGCAAGTTATTCAGGTTATGTACAGTTAAAGAAATCCAGTGGATTTAGAGGTCATATTAAAAATGCAATCAAAGCAACTAAAAAAAGGTTTGGTAATGCTCTCTCTAAAGAGGACGAAATCCAAATAGGAATCTTTGTCACAGATGTTGCCCAGCAAATAGATAAAAAGATCATGTCATTTAACATTGCAAAAATGGGCTTCAACGTCAGCTGCATTCAACAACTTGTAGATTACATCAAAGCAAGATTTCGACAACATCAGGAAATATCAGTGAAATATGTGTTCAAGAATGAATTCTTTGTTGACTTGGTTTGTTCCATCTTTAAGAGAGCAAACAAGGCACTCACTCAGCAACACAGACTATTTAGAGAAGCCAATGATCCTGTTCTCTATCTGCAGAAGAAGAAAGAAGAGCATTACAGTATTTTCAAGAAGCACCTCCAGGGAGCTGCATCATCTGTGATTTTTGGTGAGATCTTGTGTCAGAAACTTAAAGAGTGCACTGAGCAGAGCATCTACAGAAAGTCTGCAAGAGATCTGATAAATGACATTAGACTAAACTGTAAATCACTGAATGGAAACAGGTTAAATCTGGAGATACACATCCTGAAGCTTTTAGCAGAACGGGAGGATTTTTCTGTGTACATGGAGTACATTAATCATCCCAGAGAGCACTTTAAAAATGTCATCAGAGATGAAGTCGGTCAGTATATGGCTCGTAGACTCAGTGTCAGTGTTTTGCCCACAATGCAGAAGAACGTTGAACTCATGCAGAAGAGGATCATCGATGCCGTTCATGAATCTACTGAACATGTTCAAACAAACCGTGGAAATGTTGATATGTGGTTGAAGACTTTCACACAGCAGCTTTCAGGTGTGCTGATATTTTCTGAAAAAGAGCTGAATGAAGTCAAACATGATGATGTTGATTTCAACCTTCTCAAAGAAGTGATAACAACAAAACTTCCTGCTATAATGCCTGACACGAGCAAAGAGTTCAACACAGATACATTTTACGAAAAACTGGACCTCAAGGACAGACCAGACGAGTTTCTGATTGATCAGTTTTGTCAGTCCTGTTGGGTTCAGTGTCCCTTCTGTAAAGCCACATGCACACAAATAGAAAACCATGACGGAGATCACTGTGTACTTTCACACAGAATAACTGGAGTCAGTGGGCACTGTTATGATGGAACAAATAATCTGTGTAGAATTTTCTGCTGGACTGCAAGTAAAAATCGTTTTAAAACATCAAATAACATCAGAATCGCAAGAGAAGTTTGCGATGACAGGTTTTTGCTTGTTTCAGAATATCCTACTTATCCTAAACGGATATACTGGAAGTGGTTTGTGTGCAAATTCCAAAAGAATCTGGAAGAGTACTATGACAAATCATTCAAGGGTAGGATCCCATCAAATTGGAGATTACACACAAAAAATGATGCAATTATTAGTTTAAACCTATACAAACTTTTTGGATATATTCGTTAAAGACTGGAAAAGTCCAAATACATTTCATGTATGAATAAAGACAAAAAAAATATTGGAAATAATGAGACATATCTGAAGTAGGGGATTCTAATGCAGCAATGTACAATATTTGAGACAATCTGATGTCTGACGTGTTTTGGGGTCTTTCTCTATGTTTAGACTTGAATAAACATTAAGAACAGATTTGAAACATTACTGACTTGGTAACCCTAAAGGGGGCAAGGTATCCTGGGGGATACAAACATTTGAGAAGCTGTGAAAGTGTGGGTCTTATTCCTAGGTTTCATTTTGAAAGGGTGTTTGTTGTGAATATTTGTGACCCTGGAGCAGAAAACCAGTCTTAAGACGCTGGGGTATGGGGTATATAGCAATAGCCAACAATACATTGTATGGGTCAAAATTATACATTTTTTCTTTATGCCAAAAATCATTGGGATATTAAGTAAAGATCATGTTCCATGAATCTGTTTTGTACATTTCCTATCGTAAATATATTAAAACTTAATTTTTGATTAGTAATAATAAGCATTGCTAAGAACTTTATTTGGACAAATTCAAAGGCGATTTTCTCAGTATTTAGATTTTTTTGCACCCTCAGATTCCAGATTTTCAAATAGTTGTATCTCGGACAAATATTGTCCGATCCTAACAAACCATTCATCAAAGGAAAACATTTAGATGAGGTGACTTGTTTCTCCATTCTTTGTTTAGAGAAACGTTTAAATTTGCATGAAGGGAAAAGCTGATCTAGTTCTCACATTTATAGATGCTGGAGGGGACTTTAAATTTTTGTCTCTAAATGTTTTTATCTCAGGGGATACGTCAGCCTTTTTAGGGTTATTGAAATAAATTTTAACAATATGTGTATTGCTTCATAATTTGAAACTTTTTTTTTTTCAATTGTTTTGATACTTTGCTATATTATCCTAGTAGCCTACATTTATACATTTTCAATTTTCAATATCCGCTAACCCAACCCTTACCCTAAACCTATCCCTTACAGAAAATGTTTGCTCTGTTACGCTTTCAGATAAACATCATTTACTATTTTAAAAAATTTTCCCCCCCTCGTGGGGCTCTGGCTCAATGCAAGAAATTCTACCTTACTAATTATTTGAAAATCTCAAATCATTCTAACAATAAAAAAATACTATAAAAAAAAAAAAAAGAAAAAAAATACTGTATATATATATAATTTGTGTTTTACTTTTCCAAGTAGAAGTCACCATTTATTTATTTTTTCCTAATGTTTGTACAAATCTTTTCATGTTATGTATAAATGTACACATATCGTGTTTTTATTTTATTAATTGGGAAAAAAGTGATATTTCATATTTTTTTGTAAAAAGGCCACTACAAACAAACATTTGTTATGTTTATAGAATATTGTTTACGTATTACGATTTTAATTATTGGAAGAAAACTTCAATGCAGTGTTAACAGAAATCCTGAAATATAGCAATTATTCTAAAAGTAGTTTGTTAGGGTTAGAAAACCCCTTTTTAAACCTTTACCTCACAATACTACAGCACTGCATTTGGAGGTCTCGATTTTGCAAACCATTCATATAGTTCTCGAAACAAACACACATTTCTCAAAACCTTTAACACATTTCTCCTGCTTTCACACATGGTCAATTTTGCTGTTTTCTGCAAAACTATACACAAGAATGACAATCTTGCACATGTTTAACCATGTTCTCATTTAAAAGACACAACATAACTACCTCGAATCACAAAATGAACACAAACAACACACATTTATCCACGTGTGAACATTAAGCAGCAGAACTGATGTCAGGTCAGACTCTCAGGATGAGTGTTTTCTAGACAGGAAAGTAGTGTGTATTTGTCAGGTTTGTGTGTCATCTGAGGCCAAAGTTCGTGTCTGACAAAAGATGCTATTATTGAATTTGACCTGGAAGTTTACTATTATATTTCTCCTCCTATAGCCTATTTCAAGCTTTGGCAATATTGTATTCAGATTTGCCAGATTTGATGGACGATTTCCAGCCCAAAAGCTCACAAAAACCCGCCCACTCCAACAAAAAACCGCCCAAAACTTTAACTAACAAAATAATGTGATACAACATGTCAGTCAAAGGTGTTAAGAGCCATTTTAACTCCTTAAAACGAAATAATAAATAATAACGTTAGATAAATTTCCCATGGATCAAAAGGTGGCAAATAGCTACATTAAAGACAATTACCGAATATGATTAAAATAGGTTATGCAAGCAGTCACCTTCAAAACATTTGATTGATTTACAATTGATTTACCGATACCCTCGAAAAAACATAATGCATCATTTTCAATGTCAACAGTCAGAATTTAAATACATAAGTGTCCAATATAAGTGATAGGAAAAAGCAACGTAATTACGTATTTCAAACTTGTTTATGCACACATATAACAGTCAAAACTGCGTTGTCATTCATTGATAAATACTGTATGAAAATTAACAACAACAACAATAATAATCGCCATCCGAATCCATGAGTTTATCACTGAGGTGGTATGTAAATATATTTTCACAGCGGTCCACATGAGAAACAATACCGCCCTAATAGGGGCTTTAGTTTTTTGAGAAGTTCATATTGTAGAACATTACATTTGCACAGTCAAAACTAATAGACGGTGGGCCGAGGGGAGATTTCGTGTTTTCAAACGATCTGTGTTGAGGGATAACCCAGTTTTTTTATATGTAACCGCTACGCTTTTTAACAAAGCAAATAAAAATTGTTGCCACTCACACACTTTGTCCATTACTGTAATATCGGAAACTTTTTTCAGGTTATTTTCCCGGCGAAAACAGCAAGCAGCTACGTGCGGGGTCCGACCTGCATGACGTATTTGTTGCCTTCATCCAATAGCGTGCGTGGAAAGTGTCGGTGCTGGTGACGCGTTTGTGAACACACTGGCGAGCTTCGCGACCAGGATTTACGATTGTACTATTTAAGATAAGAACTATTTTACCAAATTCTGCTACATATACAGTTTGACACAAAATCAGAATGTAGAGGTAACGTTATCCATTTGTACTGTTTTTATTTTATGTTACCACCTTTTGTCATACGATGTCCTGTTATTTCTTTGTAATATTTAATACACCCTTCTGATTTAACACATTTGACAATGTTTTTGCTTGGAAGCACAACGTCATGAAAGAATGAGACAGACAATACTCTTTTTCCCGCCCATGTTTACTTGGATGAAATGGCAAAACATGAAGTGCTGTATGCATATATTTGAGGGAAGTGGTGGGCCCACCATTCCCTTCGCAGACATAAGTTGGGAGAAATGTATTAAATCAGTGTTTCTGTGGAAAGACCTTGAGGGCAGATAAGGTATCATTGCAAAAGAGGCAGTAGAAGGCATAGAAGTTACGAAGTCAGGAACCTACAAACCGGTTAGTCAAACCTGCCAACACTGGCTCCCACAGGGAGTGCTACAGCCATTTCACAAATATCACGAAGATAAAACGAAACAAAGGAGAAGAGAAGGCAGTATTAGTTAAAGAAACTGCAAAAGAAGGTTGGTTTTATATTGTATAGACAGGCGGTGCAGTATTAGACATACAGTACAGGTCAGAATTTGGAAACATTACTATTTTTAATGTTTTTGAAAAAAGTTTCTTCTGCTCATCAAGCCTGCTTTTATTTGATCAAAAATACAGAAAAGTAATATTGTGATATATTATTACATTTTCAATTTATTATACTTTATCATTTATTTCTGTGATGCAAAGCTGAATTTTTTAAATCATTATCACATGATCCTTTAGAAATCATTCTAATATGAAGATTCATTATCAAAGTTGGTAACAGTTCTGCTGCTTAATATTTTTTCATAACATGTGATACTTTAAGATACTTTGATGAATAAAAAGTAAACAATATACAACACTGGTCAGTAATTTTTCTTTCTTTTTTTAAATAAAAAAAATACTTTTATTCAGCAAGGATGTGTCAAATTGATGATAATGAAGATTTATATTATTTAAAAAAAATTTTTTTTAAATAAATGCAGTTCTTTTTAACCTTTTATTCATCAAATATATTAGACAGCAGAACTGTTTCCAACACTCATAATAAATCAGAATATTAGAATGATTTCTAAATGATCATGTGATAGACTGGATGTTACATGTTACACTGAAGGCTGGAGTAATGATGCTGAAAATTCAGCTTTGCATCACAGGAATAAATTATTTTTGAAAGTATATTCAAATTAAAAAACTATTATTTTTAGTTGTATTAATATTTCACAATGTTACTGTTTTTTCTGTATTTTTGATCAAATAAATGCAGGCTTAATGAGCAGAAGAGACTTCTTTTTAAAACATTAAAAATAGTAATGTTTCCAAACTTTTGACCTGTACTGTACAGTGCAGTATGGACAGTAGTATACAGTTTAGTATGGTTAACAGTAATACAAATTAAAAATATATATAAGAGCAGAATAGATATACAGTATGAACAACATGTACAGATGTGTGCAGTAACAATATAAGATTAGTACAAAAAACTAGATGAAATTTATAGGCAAACTTTTAAGTTGGCTTGAAAAAGCCTAGCCCAAAAGTTAAGGCAATACATTTCGATAGATAGGTAGAAAGAAAGAAAAATTAGGTGGAAAGAAAGAAAAAAAAGAATAGATAAAAGAAAAAACACATCCGGCGGGCAGGCTATCAGGCTGCAGTACACAGAAGGAGTCTTGAGTGCATGCCTGACATTCCTCCTCCTGTAAATCATGGCTGGAAGATGGTAAGAGATTTCTACGGAGTGGACTGGATGACTTTTCCGCCAGCTTCAGAGGCCATACTGAAACTTGTGCACTGCTTGTGTAAAAAACGAATTGTGTTAAGGGTAGACGCACATGTAAACTGCATGAGCTGCCATGTACAAACCTCTGTCAGTGTGTAAACTGACAATAAGTCACTTGAAGATTACTAGGGCACATGTGTGTATGTACACATGTGGGGAGTGGTGTGTTTGCTACTCCTGCAGAAGTAAATTTGCATGACATGTTTATGTACATTATAACTCTGCTCTGTTTGATAGCCTATGTTCTTTGATAGTTATACTCATCTTATTTCTTTTACATGCAGTTTATGTTTTGATAGTTATAATATTTTTTCTATTACATACAGTTCTAACTAACATTAGAGCTCTTAGCTCTCCGGTTTGAATATTGGTTAGAATATTAGAAATACTGACACTTTAAGGTTATGTCAGATGTAACTGATAATTAAATATATGTCTTAAACATCAACAGGTTCATGTTTATCTTTGAGTTTTTGTCGAACGTTTGCAAAACGGTCTGAGGTAATTATCCGCCAACATACAGTGGAGCTGCAGTCTATGCGAGTTGGACGAAGTGTTACCGTGAGAATGGAATGTTTACACCAAATCAAATATGTAATCACATGATGCTATTTACTGCCAGAGCCGTTAAATATGATATTCTGAACGGCTCTGGCTAATGCTAGTTCGCCAGCTGAAACCCTACTAAAAACGACACTAACGAGACGCTTACACACGTTTGGACAACACAGTGTACAAAATAAACATTTTATATAGATATCATATTATAATTAAATGAATCCTTACAATCACACAAAGAATGTCCTTGACGATATCGATGCGCTGCTGCTCCTGCTCCTGTCTGATAGCTAAATCATCCGTGCGTGTACCAGCTGTTCTAAATAAGATACATCTGATTGGTTAATAATAATCCCATGTCAGTATCTTGCCGCGCTATTGGCTCAACTAATATAGTAGGCAACCGCGTTTGCCTGCATATTTACGGTTCGTGCATTATGATTTTGGGGAAAATGTGCAACAAATGGGAGTGGCAACACTTTTCATATCGTTGATAATAAAACAACCGTCCAAACTTTACAAATCCAGGTTCTCCCTCCATGGGGATCATCCATTTCGAAAAGTAAAGCAGATACGGACCCTCGGCCCACCGTCTATAAGAAGATACCAATCTGTACTGTTTAAAAGATAAAAGACAAGATCGTTTAGATCAGGCCCGGCTGCAGGATGAAATGACTGAGGGGGCAAGTGAAATTGTTAAGGGGCCTTAACTTTATTACAGCATCAATGATTAATACACACTGAGATCTCGCTTTGCAACGATATATTTTTAAATACAGCGCTCCCTAAAACACTCCATATGCAACTGCAGGTAAGTTAACCAGAGACTAGCAAATTTTAAACAGCGTAATGATGATAGATCATGTCCTATACCTTTTTAGAAGAGTTGCATCTCCTTGATTTGGCACTGAATCTCCTTAGTAACAACTGTATTTTCAGGAAACCACACAGTTGACAAAATATAAGCCAGCGTCATTTATTATGAATAATGAACCCTTTCACACTTAAGTTTAAAATATTCTAACTGACTCCCGAGAGTAAGATTTTTCAAGGCGACAGTTATTTTAGAACGTTCCCCCTTAATGTTTCCATGGCAACGCGTCATATTTGTCACGTGAAACACCGCAGCCACAATAATAACACTGTGTAACAGATGTAGGCTATCCATCATTTCGTTTTTCCTTTTTTATTCGAAATATTCACAAACTTACTTACCATGTCATCAACTATCTGATATTCCGATTCTCAAATATGTTTAAGTGAGTGTGTTTGGTCGTTTAAAAACCTTTATAACAATAGAGTAAACTTTATAGTTAGCCTACTTCCACTGTGTTTGTCTGATATGAAAAACACACGTCAACAAATTATATTTAAATACATATAATTGTTATTGCTGCTTCCACAGACTCCAAATGTAGGCTATTGTTTTACCAGTGCTTATGTGTAGCCTATTTAAATGTATGAAATCTAAAATAAACATTATGAGGTTGAAAACACTGCATAGTTGTGTTATGACAGCGCTGAGCTCGTCCGTCTCTGGCTCAGCGCCAACCAACGCGACACTAGCACTTGCTTCCACAGACATCAGTGTGTATTTTACAAACTCCAAATGTAGGCTGTTGTTTTACCAGTGCTTATGTGTATTTAAATGTTTGAAATCTAAAATAAACATTATGAGGTTGAAAACACTGCATAGTTGTGATATATGACAGCGTTGAGCTCGTCAGTATATGGCTCAGCGCCAACCAACGCGAAAGACGTTTGAATCTGGCAGTAATGTCATGAGTCACAACACTGAACATTCTAAATCCCATGGGGATAAGGTTCAATTATTATTTATCTCAAAAGGTTGAACATTTTATTTTTAACCATGAATACAAAAATGAAACAGAGGGGGCACAAGTCAGATTTGAGGGGGCATTGCCCCCTTTTGCCCCCTTGTGGCGCCGGGCCTGTTTTAGATATAGATTAGATATAAATAGATTATGTTATAAATTAAATAATTTAACTGTGCTCTATTTTAGGAGTTGCAGTAATATTAGAGTCTTGGTGTCATCTTTCCCTCAACAGGTGTAATTCACGTTTTGAGTGTTAAAACACTCTCTTTACCATGTAACATATATTTAGGCATTATGATCACTCATACAGTTCATACATTTAAAATTAGATCCGTTGTTGCTCATGAATCATCACGTGTGTCTGTAGATCACTAGTGATTGGCTAAAAGTACGGCCGCGACGTCCACATCAGCATCAGCACCTCTGCACTGCAGTTTATAACAACATGATGACTGTTCGGATGCAGTAGCTATATGCACACTTGAGCTTGTTTGTTAGCTAATTAGCCTATACAATTTATATTTTTGAAAACCGCCAAACTGACCCCAAACCAGCCCAAATTTTGTCCACCCGCCCAAGACAATTTTTACCCGCACAATCAAATTCAAAACCGCCCAATTGGGCGGGAAGCCGCCCAATCTGGCAACACTGGCAGAGAGAGAGAGAGAGAGAGAGAGCGGGATTTGGATTTTACCTGATGTTGCGCAACAGCTTTCTCTAGAAACGAAGTTGTAAGTTTAACTACTAAACAACTATGTTAAAGAAATCTCCCGTTAGTCCTCGTTAATTCTATTGATAAAGTCACATCTCAGCGCTGACAACAGCTCTGTCCCATAGCTTCGTCTCTCTGTGTCTGTGTGTGCGAGAGAAAAAGATAGAGCGTGCTTTCCATAGATAATAAAAAAATAATAAGTGAAGTGATAGTTTTATCTTATTGTTTCTCCTATTTATTCAACGCCTTTGTGTTTTTGGTTGTTCAGCTGTGGTAGACTGAAAGGGTATTTGAAATAACCGAAAATAATTTGGCGCAGTGACATTAATCTGCAATGCGATCAAAACCTGGCTGGAACTAGCTGTGCATTTTTTATTTTAGCCTATTTATTTTTTTAAAAGGAAGTGTGTTCTTATATTCATGAAGTTTGCCGGACCCTCTGACTTAGAAAAAAACAGGTAAATGTATAATTTCTGCACCACACGAAGTAATAATATTTGTTTACAAACTTTTGTTTTCAAAAACACTGATAACCCCAACAGTTGGGACAACCTTGCTGTGTTGGACGGGTAACTTAATCTAGAATTTTTTTCTTGTATTTGTTTATTAACAGATATAGAAGAGACACAGTACATGAGAAAATATTTAAACACTAAAAAACGATGTGAGTGGAATTTGCGCTGTCAGTCAATCAGGTGTGAAACTCTAATGATGTTCACCTGCTACTCGTTGTTCACCTGCTACTCGTGAGAAACATTTTACAAGTTAACAAGACCTCTTGTGAATAAACGCTCAGCAGCTTGTAGAGATTTTGAGAAGTCAGAGGTTTTTGCTGCAGTTGTTTGTCTGTAAAGTTAGAAAAATGTTTGCTTGTGGAGCAGCTGGTTTAGAGAACATCATGACACCCAAAGGGTTCTCCAAGCAAAGTCTACCACTAACGCCCGGAAGAATCCCAAAATTTACTATTCCACCCAGGTTATCCATGTCTCCTCGGCTGTGTCGCCTGAAAGGAAAAGATGACGACACATACAAGCTGTTATCCCCAGAAAGCCCAGAAGATCTGTCTCCTGGACATCGGCCTCCCACTGGCTCACCAAGCATTTCTGCCAAATTTCATTTCACCCCTAGGATGAAGCTGAAACATCTGCGAAAATCTGCCGCAGAGGATCTCTCAGACCCTTCGACATGTGCAGCCATGTCTCTGGAACACGTTGGAAAGGTCACCACACCTTATGGCTTCCAGACCTTGGCTGCCAGCCCCAGCTTTAACCGGAGAGAGTCCTTATTCCATAAGCAGGGACGGTGTAAAGACAAGAGCATGCTGGTGGATTCCTTGGCTTCACCAACATCTTCAAATTCAACATCCAATTCCTCAAGCAACAGAAACGGCTCTGCTAAAAAGCTGCAAGACAACTTAAGAGACTGTTGTTCCCCTCGGAGGTCCAAAAGAGAAGGTCTGAAGCTGTACCTGAACAAACCACTGACTGCCTTGAGGAGTCTTACACCCCAAAAGAAAGAAAACCTAACCTAAAACTTGAGTTGTAAACCATATCTGCATTAGTATAGCCTGCTGCCTTTTTGTATTGTCAATTTTAAGTGTTAAATAAAAGTATTTTAATTCAAGTCTGTGCACACTTTTTGTTTGCTAGTTTGTTTCTTCAGAAATGATGTAAAACCACATTCACTTGCAGGCAGGCAACCAAGTCTCAAGTATTAAAGGCAAATGTTTCCAGACTGGTTTTGAGCAAAAGTAACATTGTGATTATTTTTTATTTTAATAAAGCCTTTTACCTCCATGAAAATGAACATCTTCTAACTTTCAAATTCTTTTAATTCCAGCAAATTTCTTAACGTAATATTTGCACACACATAAAAGCTAAAATGACTCCAAGATGGTACGCCACTCTTCCAACAAGGTGCTTGCAAGTTTCTGGACATGTCTTGAGGGAAACAGTTTTTACAAGGATGACCAGCTTTCACTTTTCTTGCACTACACACATTGCAGTTCAAAGCCCTGGCCACATCTGCAGCAGGACTTTGGGATGTCAAAGAACCCAGTGTTATTCAGAATCACTAGAAAGGTCTTTTTAATGTTATAATTATTGTAACTTAGACCTTTATTATTGCCTGCCACCTGGACAACCGTAAATGTCTAAAGGACTGTTCCACAGCTGCATGTGCAATAATTGATTATGGTTTATTGAACACAAGCATAAAAACGTTGTTTAAACCCTTTCCAATAAAGATATGTAAAGCTTTCTTGGATTTGACAATTATCTTTAGAATACATCATGTATCTTTTTTTATATGTCGAATTTAAAGTTGAAATTGTGTGTAATACATAACAGTGACTGTAAACTCAATCCCGTCCTTCTCGTAGCATCAGGATTGCACTGAGAAAAACAGCATGCTAAGGAAAGTAGCCATTCTGTAAGGAAACTAAAGACATTGTAAATAATACTGAGTGTTGGTAGTATGTTACTGAGGACAGCCAATAGGTTTGTTCTCATCCCAACAAGAATGCAAGACTTCAAACGTGACATTTTGGTAAGAAACCAATCTTTTCCCGCCCTTTTTTTATTAATATCATAGTCCTTTAACATAGTTACAATCTGTTTTTATGAAAATAAGTCAGTAGAAAGAATTCTTTAAAAAGTCCATCAAGTCGAGTCCTCCGTTTGTAGGTCCTGCTTTCATTTCAAACATGAGATAAAAACTCTCAGTCCCTCTGTAAAGTCTCAGCTCCACTCTGAAGAGCCACGGCGTCCAAACAGGACAGAGAGAGTCAATCTTTATTTACGATGGGCACAGGGGAAAGGTCTGTTCAACATGAAAAGATAAAAGGCTTGAATCTGAACACCACATCTGCTTTCCACTACTCCAAAATGAACCGGTAAAATCTTTGATCAGTTTAAGATCCCTGTACTTCATGTTACAGTCTGGGTTCACTACCTTCAGTGGTACATTGCTCTTTGAAGTACATTACCATGTATTTTTATGGGTGGGCCATTGGGGAACATTAAGTAACCCTCTTCTTTAAGGCCGTCTGTCAGTCTATGCCAGTCTGGAAGTAGGTTCTCCAGGCTTAGCCGCCCCAACGGCGCCCATCCTCACACTTAACCAAACTCTCCAGCTTGAAGTAGCCGAGGAGTCCAATGGTTAGAGAAGGCAGAGACTCATCTCCCAGACTCCACTGCATTTGAGTCTAGAGAAAGAGTTGTGCCCCTACAGGAGGAGAGTGTTTGGGCAGGCTGCCCCTGAGTGGCTGGAGCATATGATTGGCAGATAGCATCCAGTGACATCACAGAGGGGGCGTGGTTATGCTGGGTGTGGTTGGCATGGAGATGGATGAGGGTTTGTCCTCTCAGTCGCTGTCAGATCCTACTGCAGACGCTTTCCGTTTTCTCTTGGAAGCTTTGGGTTTGGAATCCTCTTCCTCCTGGAGAGCAGTCAACAAAGGCCATTTAAACAATGAATTGTACATCATTAACAATAATATGGCTTTCGTGATGATGTCATGTTGCGAGCGTGGATTTACCGAAGCGCTGCTGGACGCGCTCTCCTCTTCATTGCTGGGTTGAGGAGCCGCACCCTTGCGGGATCGAGGCGAGGATGCTGGGGCTTTGCGTCGAGGTTTGTGTTGTTTGGTGGAATCTTCATAGTCCTCAGCTAACGAGAAAAGATCACTGAACCTGGCAGAAGAAAAGAAAACGGTAACGATGAAGTAAGAAATGATAATAATTGTGCTTTAACAAGCAAAAGACACACCTCATTTTGTGGGCTTCATCGCAGCTGGCCTGAACATGCTGCAGGGCTTGTAATATGGGCGTCTGGGAGAAGACTAATGCAACAAGAAGAACATTGTTTAAATCAATATAAACAGTAAGACAGACAACCAGTACTTAGTGGCATTTTATGGCCTGGAAGAGTCTGCTGTTGAACTTACAATTGTTCTTGGTATTGCTGAGATTGAGTCTCAAACTGTCCAGATGTTCCAGCATCTGTTCTAGGGTCAGCTGAGCCAGTTTACTGCTGGAGCTCCTCAAACTTCACAAAAACACAGTACACAACTCAAATCATGTGTCGGTAGGATGTTTTTTATGGTTTTGAAAGGCTGCATTAATTTGACCAGAAACACAGTAAAATATTAGTGATTTTGTATAACCATTTTCAAATTTGAACACAATTTAAAACTTCATTTATTTCTGTGATTTCAAATATGCTGAATTAAATTATTTTCTTAAAAAAAAAAAATTAATTGCTGAACAGTGCTGAGCTTTAGAATGGTAGTGCATAAACAAAATAATGGGGTATGACTTGAATTTCTTTCCTTGTGCGTTTAATTATTTGAAGGACATTTAATAATAGATTTTTGAAATGGATCAAACCTAAGCAATATTGGCTATTTGCTACTGAGCCTTAAATAAGAGACGCTGTTAAACATTTTATCTTGGGGCCGTCACACTTGCTAGTCATGACAATGAGTGGGCAGACAACTAGCCCACTGGCAAGATCTTCATAATATTGGTTAATTTTACAGTATAAATATTTTATGTATTTTATATTTCTCCAGGGCTACAGACCCTGTGCTAAATCCACTGGAGCTTGAATCTCAATCTTTGTGTGCTCAACCCAGGGCCTTAAACACTCCACATCCATCTTTCAGTTGGGAGGGCTGAATATGTAATTACCTCTGTCGTTTACGGGGCATGCTGTTGTTCTTGATGAGCAGGGCTTTGATGTGTTCTCCCAGCAGGTCGTCGTGTTTCGCTGCCCAGTGCCGCAGGATGCTGGTGGTGAACTGATCCTCTTGGTGGTAAGGTCGGCTCAACACCATCTTTACCATCTCCTCACTCGGCCTTCAGCACAAAAAAAAAAATTAGGACTGTGTCCCACAGCAGACAAGATTAATAACCATTTGTGTGAAAACACTTACTTTTCTCTTCGTAACTGCAGCAGCAGGCAGGACAGAGCTTCTGGATGTTCTGTGAGTAGAGAGCGAAGATGATTACGGTAGGACCAAGCATGTGTAGATTCAAAGTGTGTCTATGGAGAAAGACACTTACCCTTGTATTTGAGGTGCTGTAAAATGGGGATGATGGTCTCCAGAGGGATACTGTGTGCTAGGAAAAGCTGCCATGTGCTGTACTGCTCAAACGTCTCCCAGTCTAGAGACTGAACTAAAACACACGGATGCACAGAAACAAAATGAGCTTGACAAAGCAATGGATAAATGTGTGCCACATTCACACAGATAAACAACTAGATTTTACTCTATAGCTTTTTCAGCACAGAGTGAAAAACTAATGTTTCCATTAAAGGGGTCATCGGATGCCCATTTTCCACAAGTTGATATGATTCTTTAATGTCTGAAAAGAAAAGTAACTTGCCATTTGGTTTGTAAGGTGTAACTGCAATTTGAACAGAGACTTGTGGGGTCAGATGGTGAACCATAAGAGCTTGAAAACTGCTGTAAACTTACTGAGGATGTTGAGGACAGAGTCTTTACGGAACATCACCAGATTACCCGTCATCACGTGACACATCAGCTCCTGAAGCTGTGAGTTTACAACAAGAGTAAGAGGTTACAAGAGATTTGAAGAAAAACAACTGTAATCAGTATTAAAGGGAAGTACAGCCAAAAATAGGATTTCTTTTCATCACTCACCCTCATGTCACATCCTTCTTGCTAGTCTAAATTAAATCTGATCATCTTTACAAACTAAATTATTTGTCTTTATGAACTTTCTGAAGCATCTGAAGATTTTTGGCATAATAGACTTTGTATGAAAGGACAAAAATCTTTCAACGGTTTAATTAAAAACATCTTCATTTGTCTTTCAAAAGCGAATTTAATTCTTATAGGTTTGGAATGACACGAAGGTGAGTAAATTTTTGGGTCAACTTTTCATTTAAATGTGTATATTTCAAACCTGTGCCGAATCAATGACAGCCACGATCATATTGAGGAGCTCTCCACTACGCAGGGTCTCATCTGGGAACTGTACAGCAGACACAGAAAGTCAAGCACGGCTGTGAAAGCCTCTGCTGCAGGCACATGGTGTTGGAGTATGAGGGGTTACCTCTGAATAGATGGAGGGGGTTAGGTAACACAGGAGCCTCACATCATCCTCCTGACAGGCCTTCATGTCCATCATCAAGCAGGTGTGCAGGTCGCCCAGAGCCGTGGCCTGAGCAAAGGACTCGTACAGGCTCATCTTCCCCGCCGCCGCTTTGCTGCAAAGACGCACAAAAACAGCTTAGAGTAGGGCTGCATGATTAATCGAAAGAAAAAGGGACTTATGTCTTAGTGTGCTTATCAAATTGCACAGGGTATATGCTCTGTATTTAAGGTTTTCATGGGTCTACTTGTATGCGAAAACCTGAGGTTGATCCCCAAAGGGTTTCGGACACAGGTTGGGTTCAGTATTAGTGGCCTCAAGTAATTTAAAATAATTGTGCTTTTTCCAAATAGACCCAATAACCTCTTACACAGAAATCCATCTTATAGATATGAGATCCATCAGGAAAAGCCACTCGCTTCATTACACTGCGTGTTGATGCAGGGCTTTTCTTTTTTATGTGCAGAAGACCTTTGCTGGAGATGAGGTGGATAGCGATGCAGACAAGACTAGTGAATTCAATGTTTATTGGGCTATTAACGTCATTTTTATCAAGGTATCATGTTTATGTTTCCAATCCACTGGTCACAACTGAAAGACAAACTCACAAATAACTTATCCATCAGGCAGGCAATAATATAAAGTAATAATAAACATGTAAATAAATAAATGAAAATCGAGCATCGCGTTAGTTCAGTCAGGCCACGTTAGTCACGCTTGCATCAGCTGACAGTCAGCTGTTCCTGACGTGTACCAATCCAGTCTTGACACCTATCACCTGCGGTCTATTTAAATTCCCATTTTCAATGTCTCTTCCATCGCATTGCTGCTTGCAATTAACTCCCTCCTCCAACCCCAACTCCACCAACTGAACCTGTAATCCGATCTAACTTTGTTCTTTCTTTACAGTGTCTTCATTGGAAGCAGTCTCTATGACATTTTGTTTACAACTCATGTAATTGTGAATTGTAATTATATATGCTTATTATGGTTCTGTTCTGTACCCCAGGGGGGTTTGTCTTGCTGCTCTCCAGGCTCTGTCCAAGCACGGTTGCATGGACAGGCGTGTGGAGTGTTGCCCAGAACATAACCATACCGCCAACACTAACTGTATGCAATTATAATTGTCATAAATATACTTGACAGAAGTGGTCCTGATTGAAGTAATGGAAATTACCAAATCAGTCAGCAGGACACCAGGATTTTACAAAATAAATAAAAATTCCACTTATGCACATCAGGTTGGGATGATTTGGGTCAGGTACAGATTTTAGGACCTGAGAAGACCTCTACTCTGTGCCTGCAGGTCATGCCGCTCTTGCGACACACATTACGTCACGAAGCAAAGAGGAAACTGACAATGCGCCGACAGACAAGACAGAGCAGGGTACTTCTACTATGAAACAAAGTCTCAGCTTTAAAAATGTGTCAGTGTGTTTGTTTTTTTTTGTTTTTTTTTAAATTCAAGCAATAAATACCGTTTTGTGGCTCTTTAATGTGTTGTGCAGCACCTCAGTTCAAGTGGCATGCGAAGCAATCACGTCTTCCTCTTTACTAGTTATAGCATGAAATAAACATAAATGAACATCAGAAGGTACTGTGTCTTGTTTAACCCATGGAAAGATGTCAATACACACCACTTTCAAGTTCAAGTTCACTCTCCTGTTAGGTTTGTTAGCCGAAAAAACAAAAACAAAGACTGATTCAGCATCATGATTGGTCAGATCACCTGTCAATCAAACTCCCTTGCGAAGGGTCAATTAACTCTCTATACCAGCATTTGTCATTCAAAAAGGTGAACCAGAATGGCTAAAACTGCTGATAAACAATGACCAGAGCCTTCTATGTTTGCCCTCTTGGGTGTGTTGTTTACTTGTTTTCGTCACAATGCTTTTCTTCTCATCTTTGCTAAGATGAAAAGTCAGTCATTGTGAGCTCCCTCAATGACAGGATTTGCTGCCAGTTCAACATGCTCAATTGGCCAAAAAACCATCGGTGGGGTCAGTCTAGTGCTCAACTATGGCCTGACACTGCTTATCACTTGGATGATATCATTTGGACTGTTTGACCCTACCTAGCTTTGAGGTAGTAGAGCAGATGATAACCGATTTTCGGCTGTTTCTGGTAGAGCTCGGCGAGCAGGTCCAGCAGGACAGAGAAGCCACTGTTGTCCTCCTGCATCTGACACAAGTTCCTGAAGATGAGACACACCGGCTTACACACAGACTCCTCCAGTGACCTGCACACACACAGCATCCCATTAGCCTCTTCATTAAGAAAAATGAACAATAGTGACAGGAAAATACGGAGGGCAATCAGGACACAATGCAGGCTGGAACCAAAGGCATATCTAACACTAACCACCACATAATGTGCAAACCGACCCGACAGGATGTCGAGAAAGAGAGGGAAACCTACTCTTCTGTGATCTCCTCAGGCAACACATCTCCTCTGAAGTGACTCTTAAACAGTTCAGCCAGACAGGAAGCTAGAGTGGACATCTGCTCAGAGTCAAAATCCTCCTGAAACAGAACAAATTAAAAAAAAAAAAAAAGTGTGTATCATTAGCCGTATTTAAAGCTCTGATCAAAATTTTCACCCGGAGCAAAGCTTACCTCTAAAATAAGATCCACAATTTCCTGCATGACCTCACAATGTGTTTCTGTGTCACTGAGAGAGAAAGAACCGTATAAATTGAGACTCATGCAATTGAGATCTTATTATAACTGTAATACATGTTATTAATCACGTGTCTCACCTTCCTTTCTGCAGCTGCAGAACCCTCTCTTTAAGTGCCTCGTCCAATTGGTCCACAAAAGGTGTGATGTCAGCAGGCTCGTCGATGTAGGTTTCCTTCAGCTGATGGAACCTGAACTCTCGTTTTTTACCTTGGGATAAACAAGCGTTCATATCATGCTGCACTGATGTGAACTGAAAATACAGAAGTGGGTCATGGGCATCATTCTGAGCCAGAGCCACTGATCTAGACTCTGTCATGATTGAATACTAAAGCAGAGAACATGCGCTCCACTCCAACGCTGTGAAGCCGAGCCATAATCGGTTGATCTGAGCTTCAGATCTAAAGTGTTATCTGCCATTACGGCAAGCATCTTACTCTTGTTGTTCAACTCTTCCTCATCATCACTGAAGGTAGCATCCGTGTGGTCATAGCAACCATCCTCCTTATCAAGCACATGATTGTCCATCTCCAAGGGAACAGATTCCTCCATTTTTACTACAAAAAGTACAGGAACAAAAATGTCCACAATAAAACATGCCATAACTTTTGAGATTTTAACTTTAATATTTCTATTTCAAACTACACTAATGGATCTCAACCAGGTGTCCTTCTTAACTGTGGTTTAAGAACCAGAATTTCTTTTAGAAAAACAAACAAACAACAGTATATATGGAATTTTAAAAGTAAGATTTTTCAACCTGGAAAAGTTAAAGAAAGTAATAAAATATTAATATTCATTATAAAAAAATCTCATTGACATTAATATTACTAGTAATGTCAAGCTCTAAAATATTTTATTACCTAAACATTGCTGTTCAAGTATTTAAAAAATGTCTCTAAAATCGCAGATGACGAGATAAGTTGTAAAATCAGTGGTAATATAAAAGTGTAAACTCTAAAAGACCAATTTCTGGAACTAGAGAAATTAATTATTTTATTAATTGTTTCAATTAAATATTAATAGAACATTAATAGATACACATACCAAATAATATTTTCTGTATCTAAAACAGTTGGAAACTGAGCAGCTTTGTTATAACAGCAAAGTACTAGAAATATCTCTGAGGGCCTTTAAATATAGTCCTTGACAAAGAGTCAGAAATGTTAAGGACCACTATACAAACTTCATATTTCTGCTAAAGCATTCACTGATGAGATGGGAAAGTAGATAACGCAAGCCTTAGCAAGACTTAAATTTGCACATCATTTATTCTGAACTACACAAAAAACATTCAGAAATCCCTTTTCCTAGCAAAAGAGGTCTATCAAGATTAATATACCAGTTTAGGGCATCCCAAATCATACTATGTTGTTTGTATAATATTTCTGGTGGACTAAATGGTTTAGGAGCTGTTGTTTTTGACATAACTGGGAATGAATCCATGTTGTGGAGCTCTGACCTTCAGTGGGCGGCGAGGGGGAATTGCAGAACTCTGGGAAGCGTTCTCGCAGCATAGAGCGCAGCTCACGGTCCAGTTTAGGGTTGTCAAACAGAGGCGCTAGGTGACTGAGAGAGCGAGAGTGATAGCAGGGATCATTATATTGAAAGCATCTCTAAACCAGCAGAGAGACATTCTTGATGAAGTATCTGTACGAGCACATGCTAATGAGTGTGTGTGTGTATGATAAACTCACGCCAGAACTCTCTTCTCCATGATGAAGTTTAGAGAGTTGAAGACGCCCTGCCGCACCTGACCCTCAAGAGGAGGGAAAAAGTTTGGGATGATCTGAAGTGGAATAAAATAGCAGGTTAACCCAAGATTTGAAAGACTGGAATTCACAACACACAGAACTTCCTCTGTAAATTCCTCTCATAATTTTTCCCCACACACATGGTTTTGGCTGCATTGGCAAAAAAAGGTAACTCTTTGGTATAGGAACCAATTCTCACTATTAACTAGTTGCTTATTAGCATGCCTATTATTAACATATTGGCTGTTTATTAGTACTTATAAAGCATGAGTAAGCATAAATATTCTGCTTGACCACATTCTACATCCCTAATCCTACACTTAACATCTACCTTACTATTAATAAGCAGCAAACCAATCTTTGGTAATTACTTTGTGTTCATTTCAAAATGCACAATAAATTGTGAAAATCTAAAGTTTTATTAATATTATAATAATGTTATGAACTAACAACTTTAAGCTGTATTTTTATTAATGTTAATAAAGATTAAGAAAATACTGCAACTAATGTAATGTTCATTAATGTTAGATAATGCAGTAACTAAAAACAAAATAAGATCGTATTGTAAAACATTACTGTTATTTCAAATGGAACGTCATGATACTTTGGGGAAAAAAAAATATTTAGAATAATATGTATAGATGAATTTTACACCATAACTATTTGATGTTTAAAGTTGTGTAAATTCTATTTTTGTGGCCAGTGCTCACACTACTGTGTGTGACATTAACCAGCTCTTAGACACAGTAAGAACTGAGAGAGAGTTTCTCACCCGACACATGAAGTCCAGTAGTGTGGCTGTTATAGCAGGATGTGGTTTCATGGAGTGATGCATCACCAAAATGGCTGGCTCTGAAAAAATAAGAGTCCGTAGAGAGACAGAGAGATATCAGAGGAAAATAAAAGCAGAGCATCGGCGACTGAGTGAAGGCAAAGCATGTGGTTTGTACATGTCTATTTGCAGAGTCAAATTTAAATGGCACAATAATGGCTTCCTGCCTCTCTTACCGATGTTCATGATGCTGTCTTTCTCTGGGTTGAAGAACAGCCAGTCGTAGAACAAGGCCAGTTTGGCATTAGATGCAGCAACATTAGACTGCAGAGAGAGATCGATTGATATGGAATCCAAAATGACATCTAGAAAAATATTACAAATTGAAGGTTTTTAGTATTTACTTACCGTGCAGGTAGTCAGGAGCCATCCAATGATCGCCCAGCGCGGCAGAATGTCAGAACTCAGCACTTCATTGGATGGATGCACCACACCGCATATGTAACGAATGAGGTCACAGCGCAGCGACTGGCTTTCAGCTGTGGACAGATACTGCCGCTGAAACCAGTCCTGATAGCGCTTCTGCTGGCCGAACCGAACCTGCAGCCAGGAAGAGCAAGAGTGTTTCAAGTCATAAACGTATTGTGGTTTCCAGTGTCAGTGTTTGTGTGTACTTACCCGTGAGGTCATGAACAGCAGCTTGGTCTCCATGTCAGGGGTGAGTCGACAGGCCAGAAACTTGCGTGAGGTTCTGGAGGTGAGGAGCTGTAATATACCTGCAGCAGGACGGGACACGACAGAACAATTTAGTTACAAACACAGATTTTACTGTGCATTCTATTTACATGCATTACTGTGTAAATTCCCTCCCACACACACCTGTGAACTGTGGGCTAAGGGTCTGAGGATTGTGCAGCAGGTCTCTCCACAGCAACTCCATCTCAGGAATACGAGCCACAATCTGTAAGAGTCGGACCAGATCCCTCCCGATGATAAAACACTCCATGAACTGTTAAAACACAGACACATAGCAACTTAAAAACATTGAAAGGCAACAAGAGATTAAACCGTAACAACAG
The DNA here is from genome assembly GCF_963082965.1 of Carassius carassius. NCBI lineage: Eukaryota > Metazoa > Chordata > Actinopteri > Cypriniformes > Cyprinidae > Carassius > Carassius carassius. Next base: position 23,350,788 of record NC_081762.1, read on the forward strand.
CAAGAACATCTGTAATGTTACAGAAAAAAAAAACTGTTTTATGCATTAGAATTTGAGTGGATGGAAACAATGCATTTCAAATAAATTCTGTTCTTTTAAACTTTCTATTTGTCAAAGAATTTAGTAAAAAAATGTCAAGATTTCCACAAAAATACTAAGCAGCTGCAACTGTTTTTCTTTTAAACTGATATGAAATGATGCTGAAAATACAGCTTTGATCACAGGAATACATTACATTTTAAAATCTAATCAAATAGATAGCAGTTATTTAAAAAGGTAATAATATTTCACAAAATTGCTGTTAATATATTTTTGAAAAAATAAATACACCCTCGTTTAGCATTAAAAAAAAAAATCTTACTGACCCTAAATGTTTGAATATCAGTGTATATTATAGATATAAATATTGAATTTGTTTACCTACATGTCATTTGACCATTATTTGATGATCAATACCACTGTTAGTTAAAGCTCCAGTGCACTCAAAGACCAGGAACATTTACATAAGGTACGTACAGTCAATTTCGATTTCACGCTGTCTGTAAATCTGTTGAATAATTGCTGGCGCCTAATTTAATCACAGCTGGTTCAAGCCCAAGTCACAAGTTAAATCCCAAGTGCTGTCTTGGGAACTGCTGACCCAGATACAGACATCCCAATCCTGCTTTAGTGCCCTTGAGCGAGACACTTCACCTCTGCAGGCTCCAGGGGGAGCGCCCTTGAAATGAGTCTATGGTGGCTTGCTCTGAATAAAACCTATTTATCTTTCTTTTCATTCCTGGCCTTTTTTTTCTTTTTGCTTTTTATGAAGATAATATTATTAAATAAAGTTGTGATCCAGATTTAAAAGTTTTGCATCATGTGTGTATCTACACGATCAAAAAAAATGTAAAATAAAAATCAACTACATCGTGCAATCGTTTTTAAGCCTGAAAAGCTTAATTTATTAATAGTAGAAAACTGTAAATTAGACTTTTATGGTTAATACAGTATGACATAGTGAGATGGCAAAAATAAACATGCAATTTGGCACAGTTGATATGGCCAAAAGAAAGATTTTTAATGCTTTTAATATAATATAGCTTTTAATGTAAATCAGTGAAATCTTAATAACAGTATAACAAACGGACATAAAATCCTATCAGTTGTCATACCCCCAATAATATGTCTTAGCCCTGTAGTTTTCATTGTGGGGGTCAAAACATATCAGCGCAATGCAATATGATGATTGAGAGATGAACAAATTAATGCTGTGTGGATAATCAAGTAAATTTAAGTTACTTCAGTCGAGTAAATGTTCATCTTCAAATAGAATATTGAAATGTTTCTTACATTTACTTCATAAAAATAACTAAAGATTTCACAGCTAGAAGATGTGAAACATCAACGATCATTTAGACGACAGAAGACATGCAGTAGATTGTGTACAACAGGTTTTTCATAAGTTTTGATCATGGTAATAATTTACCCTAGCAATTTGCATTTCAAATATGATACAGTAGGCTTTGTAGGGTTAAATGATTAACACAGACAAAAGCAAAAATTCACCAAAAAAAAATTAAGCCTTGCACTCTATGTAATTAAAACATGCACACAAAATAGCAGCACTGTGTGCAGAACTCACCCTCTCTCTGAGCAGACCGATGCAGAAGTCCACCTCTCTCTGTCTGAGAGACAGCAGGTTTGGCGTCCCATGATCCACTATGAGCCTCAGGTACGTGTACACAGACATGGCCACCAACATCCCGCTTTTCAGCACCCACTCTCTGTCCATCACACAAACACATTCACGAAGCTGCCAATAAACTCACGCTGGTCTATATGCATGGACGTCGTTATCGCCCACAGTGCACCAGTCACACAGCATGCGGTCTCACCTCTGCTCCACTAAGATCTCCAACACGTTCTCTGCCAACCACATGTTCTTGTTGGAGATGTCTCCCCCTGCAGATTGACGCAAGTTAGACACACGATGTAGGGATACACTGTAAATATAGCATGATTTGCAGCTGTGTGTGAACGCACCAGCGATCTGCTTCATGAGCGTCATGAGAACCCCATCTGCTCCAATGACTCCGCTCTTCACCAGCTCTCGGATCAACCACACCAGCTGCCCACACACACACACACACACACGAGACCAGACGTCAGCACTGTGTTACTCTTAAATTCAGTGTTGTCACATGACATCAGACTGGAGCCCACCTGTGTACGGCACACTTCCTGAAGCTTGAGGAATTTCTCCATTAGGATCTGGTTGATTTTGATGAGCAGCACATTCATACCGTCCCGATTCACCAACGTCAGGTCTCTGTAGCACTGCAGGACACAACAACAATGTTAATGGTGGGATTCTGGGAAAACAGTGCAAGTAGAAGAGCTTTCTGTGGTATGCATGTATGTTTGTGAATCAGATCTTGTGTACGAAGCATCAACATACCCTCTGTGCTTGTGGGGGCTCTGTGAGCAGAAGCATGAAGAGACCCAGACACACCTCCTCATGCTGCTGTGGACCCTTACACACCTGAACACACACATTCTCATTAACCATCATCGGCTCTAAATAAAGCCGATTTCTTTAAGTGTTATCAAATTGTTTTTGAATTTTATTTTAGACCTTCTAGCCACTTTTATCGATCTCAAACTGCAAGCCAGTCATGAATGAAATATTAAAGAGGAGATAGGGGAGTTGGATCGGCATAATTTCACGTCAGATTCGATCCCATGTACCTCACGTGAGCACCACAGCTCAACATGCATTAACCGTTAACAAGAAGGCCTTGGCTAAATGTCATGCTGTTCTTCTGTCTGATAAAAAATGTTTCTTGAGCAACAAATCAGCATATTTAAATGACTGTAGACTAGAGTAATGATGCTGAAAATTCAGCTTTTCTGAATATTTATTGCTTAAATTAGCATTTCTTAAAGTATAAAAGGATGGACCTCCATACTATGAACAGCAAAGAGGAGCTCAATTTCACATGAATTACATGTGTAGGATAACAGGGTTCCGCATTTTTTGACCAGTGAATTTTTATTCATTTAAAAGCTGATTGATAACTGGCAGAAAAAAAATCTGATTTTAAAATAAATTTAAAAATCATGGTAATGTCTATGTCAAGCAATAGATTTAAATGATCATATTTAGCATACAAACTTCAACAATAAGAGTACCGGTAAACATATCTTCAAGTTATGTGGACATGGTTTTGTCTACGCAAACACTCAAAAAGAACAATATCTAAAGAACTGAGAAAAAAGTAAATTCTACATTAAAGTCTTTTTATAATTTTACAAATTTACATTACTTTTCCAGGCCTGCAAAAAAAAAAAAAAAAAGAAAAATCACACCTTTAAAATTCCGTTCTATGTTTTAAAATTCCATTCTATGTCCAGGTTTTTAAATCAGGATTTGGGAATTCTGGTGTGTTATCATAAGTGGGTGTAACTGATAATGACTCACATAAGCAGTGAGAGCATCATTGGCTTCCCGCTCTGAGAGTCCATTGGTTATAGATGTTGTGATGCTCACACACCTCTCCAGGCGCTGAAACACACACACACACACACACACACACACACACACACACACACACACATTAGTGAGTACAGAGCAATATGGATGGATACATGCCATGACAAAAACACCAAACAACAAAATAATTCTGCAGATCCCAATAATAGTTCATGCATAAATGGTCTAATCTCAATTAAAGGCATTCCTGCATTAATTTGTAATCCCTTCCCCATCAGAGAGTCACTGACACCATCAGCTGTCATTAGTACATGTATGACATGATAACATCATTGAATGTTCAACACACATCATGTTTACACCGCTGCCTCAACTCCTTCCTTTCTATCTTAATGAACAGATAAGATAATAAAAGACTACACAAGCCATCCCTGCAACGATCAGCCCTGTGCTACAAGTCTGATAGTGTCAACTTCTCCATTCTGCTCGTCCTTTTGTTATTGTACTTAGTTATCCCCATGTTTTTCTCCGCAGACGTGTGCTGTGAAGGACGCACTGGCTCATATGTTGACGACCGAGGGTAATGAGTCGATCCCTACCTCCTCCAGCTCATCTTTGGCGTCCAGGCTGGTGGACACCAGAAGGCGACCCTGCGCTTTACCCTTAGCCGACGAGGTCTCCATCTCCTCCCGCCTCGCTGCGCCCACACACACGGGACCTGACGGGGGTTTGGGGCGCTGTTTGAAACCCTTCCCTCACTGTTTCCGTGTGTCTGTGGTGATTGTGAACTAGTTAACCCTCTCTCCGCCCAGTCCTAGGCGCCTACAGTGTGTTTACGACTCTTAAATCGCCACCTTCGCGCGACCGCACCAGTGTTTCCACAGTGTCCGACTGTAACAATTCAACTTCCGCAGGGCATGGAGGCTCAGCGGAAGTGTTCCGAACGCGGAGTGAAGGCGGAGCGGAGCGACTAATTTATACCAATCGCGTGCTGGGTATTTTGATTGACGTGGCAGTTGACCAATCACGGTGAAGGCACTGTCAGCGAGACCCGTTTGACAAAAAGAAGCTTGTGCAACTTGATAAGAACGCTGCTTCTGTGTAAACATGTGGGTAAAAACGAAGACAGACAGAAACCTATATAAATGCGTGCTGACTTTTAAATATGGAAACAACAGACATTGTGTCGTATTGGGGCTCTCCTCTTAACAATATTATTCGAATATTTATATATATATACTATTATAATTAACCCAATAACAAAATAAACAACAATAATCGTTATTTTATCATTAATTATAATTAATAATGGCCTATATTCATTGTAATTAGGTTTTGTTTTACAATTATAAAATTGTGATCGAAAATTATGATTATATTAAAATGCAATCAATTCCATATATCACTGCTTACTAAAAAGGCAAATTTTGTATTTTTCATAAATATATATTATATGCTGTTATTTCTGTTTCAAAACGATTTTGTATATTTAATTAAATATTGCTGAAAGCCATTATATAGGCTATACAATTTAAATTACAGATATAATGTTGAAGATTAGTTTATTAATATTAGATATTATTTGATATACAGGAAGCATGTTTAAAGTGTATAAAGCATATTCTCAGTTTACTTATTTTCAGTGTAAATATATACATACAATAATTTCTGATGTGTATATAGTAGAATATGTTTTCAATTTAAAATTACATTCAAGTATATACAAGTAAATATATAGTCACATATTTTTCAATTTATGAAAAGCGGCAATTCCTTATTTAATATAGAGTAATATATTAACACAAAATATTATTCTGCATATTTTCAATATACAGTAAACATATTTGTTGTTTATTAATAAGTAAATATATTCTAACAGTGTTAAACAGTAAAGCAATTAATATATATTTATGAAACTGCAAAAATGGAAAACACAATGGTTAACAGAAATTACACATGGCGATTTATCCCAATTTAAATGGTCTCTACCTGCCAAAATATAATTGAAAAGTGCTAATATAGCAGTGCTAACCTCTTAGATGCATTATTCTTTAAAGGGGTCATCGGATGTTGGAAATGTGTGTACACAACCAACCTATAATGATAAAGATCCACCCAGTATTTTTTTTTTATCTAGTAAAATCTTTACCCCTTTCCATAAGTTGAAAAAGAGAAAAAGCATGCTCCTTCAGTACCCTAAAGAATCATATCAACTTGTGGAAAATGGGCATCCGATGACCCCTTTAAAAGTCTGACTTTGTGAGACAAATACCAGTGTACACCAGCACACAAATTAGTGAAGATGGCTCAGTGTTTTTAATGTTTATTTTACATAATCCCCCTCCCCTCAAACATAAAAAAACACAAGAATCAATTTAACATTCACTTAAAGACTTTGTAGTAATGTATGTCGCTATCCCCCATAGACCCAGCTATTCAAACCACACATAGAGAACAGATTCATCAATACAATCATTATTCATGCCCTCCCAACAGAGCTGCTGTACATCTGACATTATCAATCAGGCTCCCATGGCACAAGACGTCTGCTGTCACGTCCACGTCCTGCATTGCTACAGTTCACAGCAAAAGATAAGGTTAATTAATTAATTAATCTGGGCAAGATATTCATGTTTATTTCAAAAACAGAGCAGCGTGATTAACAAGACCTTTAATGTTGGACTGTTTCCTCTCAGGATGTACTGTATGCAGTCATCAGCACAGCAAGTGGACCAAAAGATTACGGATTGTACTAAAATGTAACAGCCATCCCAGAGGATTCTGAGCCAGTGAGATTCGATGGCTCAGTGGGTGTCATCGCACCAGGGAAAGTTTCTGTCCACATCCTCATTATCTCCGCTTAGACACAGAGAGGTGAACTGGTGGTGAACTGACACCTTACAAAACCCCAGGATCTGTGAAAGGTTTCAGAATGGGGGAGGAATATGTGATTTCACTTCATCTTAAACTTCATGCTGGATGGAATTGGGCATAGCTGAGATTTTGTCGTGGGCAACAGGAAGCTGTTGGTTGGAAAGTTTCATGTAATCAGAAAATGCTGAGCACACATGAATGAAGATTTGATAAATCTGACATGATCTTCAAAACATCGAGAAAATGAAAAACATACACATTTCGCTGTTTGCATCACTACCAGTGTTATTTTACTATAGCTGTGTGTCACATACTTATTTTGTTCTTCGATATTTTGCAAAAGAGTATAGAAATGATGATATAGAGGGATTTAAAAAAGAAAAAGTCTACTACTGGTCAAAGGTTTGGGGTTGATAAGATGTTTCCAAGTCTTATGCGCAGCAAGGCTGCATTTGTTTGATCAAAATACAGTATACTGTAATATTGTGAAATATTATTACAATTAAAAATAACTCTTTTCTATTTGAATATGTTTTAAAACAGGAATTTATCCGTGATCAAAGCTGAATTTTCAGCATCATTACTCCAGTCTTCAGTGTCACATTTACTGATTTCAAGAAACATTTCTTATTAATATCAATGTTGAAAACCATCACGCTGCTAAATATTTTGACGGAAACTGTGACACAAGGTTCTTTGTTGAAAAGAAAGTTAAAAAGAACAGCATTTATTTGAAATATAAATATTCTGTAACATTAAAAATGTGTTTACTGTCACTTTTGATCAATTGAATGCATCCTTGCCGAATAACAGTATTCATTTCTTGAAAAAATACCAAGCACATGAATGGATCCGACTGGAATCTCAGAATTCAGATGATAAATTAAGTTCCATTTGGAAATATCTCACATTCTGGAAGTTGAAAGTGTTGGTGTTTCTTGATGACATTAAGGGGAAAGTAAATCCTCCTATTAAATGAAGACAAGAACATCCCTGTACTGGTTTCTCTGAAACACTATTGCAACATATGAAGGGAAATGCTCTTGAGATCTGAGAACCAAATACATCATTGCACATTTCTTTGCTTTCTTAACCAAATTGACATATATTATTATTTATCTTCTGTGCGTAACTTTTCTCTGCTGACTGGATCAGTTTTGGCAGATAGAAGAGATCTGAACTGACCTGCATCCCAGAGGAGGAATCGAGAACATTTCGCATGGTTAAAAAACTAGAGTGACTACAGCACTGTCTCTCTGTGTGACCAATAACATGAACATGAGGCTTAAAAAAATCTGGATGAAGACCTATCACGACAAAACTAAATTCAAAACACTCGTAAACACTCGTTCCGGTCACACCGATCTGATGGTGTGTGTTGTCAGCTTTCATTAGTTTACTTGGCGAAAAAAGTCACAGCTAGGTTCCCATGAAGCAATAACATGAAGCGTTTGGGAAATGAAAGAAAAACAAGACCCAGTTTTGAAACATTACTTTCTAAGTCAGGTCTTTTTCTGAAGAAACCTTCTTTCATCCCGGTGCTTGTTATAGATGCGTTTGTTTTGTTCTCTCCTCTCTGGTGCATTGCTCTTTCTCTCTGTCTGTCAGTTTTTAGGCATTATTGGAGCTGATCTCTCCTAGCAGCCAGTACGTCCTCATCCGTCCCTTTCCCTTCATCTCCACATCTCCCCTGAGCTCCAACTGGAAGCAGTTGAATTCCTGCAGGACGGCCCGTGTGGCCTCTGAAACATGGATCTTCAGGGCTGATGGGGGAGAAATCAGTGAATAGTAGATTATGAAATAATCACACACACACACACACACACACACACACACACACACACACACACACACACACACACACACACACACACACACACTCTTTTCTCTGCATTTCTTTCCTCACTGTGTCATTTTAGTTCACATCAAATTAAATAACATAATCAACCTTAAACACCATGACGAAGGTTCATTATTTTATTGCTAGAAGAAGAAATACACCTTATAATTTCTTATGATGAATTCTAATTGATGAAAATTAAACTGCACAAACTGTTTTAACATCAGAACTACCAGCATATACAGTATATATATGTATGTATATATGTATGTATGTATAGGGGTCAGTAAAATCTTTAAAAAATAACTAAATAATTTTATTCAGCAAGGATGCATTAAAATGATCAGAAGTGAGTACAGTACAGACATTTATAATGTTATAAAGACTTCCATTTCAAATAAATACTGTTCTTTTGAGCTTTCTATTCATCAAGGAATCCTGTAAAAGATATATATATATATATATATATATATATATATATATATATATATATATATATGTATATATGTGAAGTTTCCTCAAAAATAATAATAATATGATAATCAGCACTGATAATAAAAAATAATAAAAATATTTATAAAGCATGAAATCAGCATATTAGACAGATTTCTGAAAGATCATGTGACACTGAAGACTGGAGTAATGGTGCTGAAAATTTAGCTTTGCATCAAAGGAGTAAATTACATTTGAAAACATTACAATTTATTTCACAATATTACTGTTTTTTGTTCAAACAAATGCAGCCTTGCTGAGCATAAATGAATTATATCAACCAACCACAGATTTTTGAACGGTAGTGTAAATTACAGTACAACTTGACATTATACAAATACATTATAAATGGACTTCAGGGAAAAATAGATGGCACAGAAGTGTGGAACACAATCATTTCAAAAGTCTGGAGGCGCCTCACCTTCTCCATTGGATTCCATGCGTGAAGCTGTGTTGACGGTATCGCCAAACAAACAATACCGAGGCATTTTCAAACCAACCACCCCTGCACACACGGGGCCTGGACACATGAACACACACATAACCATCAGTCAAAGCTCCTCATTAGTCAGCCATCAACACACAGAGATGACCTCAGAGAGGCCAGACCGCTCTGTGCTGTACTTGTACTCTATTAAACACTTTCATAACCCCTGATCCTCACCGCTGTGGATGCCGATGCGTAGCCGGAGCTGCTGGTCAGGTCGGTGGCGTATTTGAAAGGAGTGAACAGCCTCCAGCAGAGCCAGAGACATGCGGGCGATCTCGCGTGCATGCAGTTTCCCATTCCTTACAGGAAGGCCTGACACCACCATGTAGGCGTCACCGATGGTCTCCACCTGGGGGCAGCACACAAAAACACATCGTTCAGCTCAGTGGTGAACAGAGACTGTGAGAAACATCTTAAAAGGATAGATCTTAGTTTCTTTCTTCTGTTGAACACAAAAGAAGATATTTTGAAGAATATGTGTAGCTGAACAGTTGACGGTAGCCATTGACTTCCATAGTACAGAAAAAAATACAATGGAAGTCGATGGCTGCCGGAACCTGTTTTTTTCTTCAGAATATCTTCTTTCGTGTTCACCAGAAGAGGAAACTTCATGAGGGTGAGCAAATGATGACAAATTTTCATTTTGGTTGAACTATCCCTTTGAGCTAATCGAGCATGAACAAGAAGTTAGTGTAATGACTATCTGGAATTACCTTGTAGACGTCAAAATTGTCGATGATTGCATCAAAGCAAGTGTAGAGATCATTCAGCAGCGTCACCACCTGTGGCGGGTGCAAATAGACAAATAGATCAGCTAGAATTCAATCTTGCACTCACGATTGTCACAGTAAAAAAATAGCCTATAATTATTTGTGTACGTCTGTTTGAGGAGCGTTTTCTGAATTACCACTTTACAGAGGGTTTCTGACCTGCATGGGTGTGCTTTCGGCTGATAATGCGGTGAAGCCCACAATGTCACTGAAATAAATGGTGACTGAGTCAAAGGCTTCTGCCTGCACCATCTCACCTCGCTTCAGCTGCTCAGCCACTGAGCTGAAACAAAACACACACACACACACACACACACACACACACACACACACACACACACACACACACACACACACACACACACACACACACACACACACACACACACACACACACACACACACACACACACACACAATCAGATAGAGCCTCATGCCAGTGAGAAAAATGTCTTCAATTGGAAAAAAAAAAAAAAAAGAAAAAAAAACTATCAATGCACATAACTTTTTTTTTATTGCTTTTTTTTTTTTTTTTTTTTCAAAAACGTTTGGGGTCAGTAATATCTTTTAATGTTTTTGAAAAAAGTCTCTTATGCGCATTATTGCTGCATTTATTTGATCAAATATAAAGCAACATTGTAAAATAATATTAATTTCGACAAATAACAGTTTTCTATTTGAGAGCATTTTAAAAAGTAATTTGTTCTTGTGTTGCAAGCTGGATATTTCAGTATCATTACTCCAGTCTTCAGTGTCACATGATCCTTTAGAAATCCTTCTAATAAGCTGATTTAATGCTCAAGAAACATTTCTTAATATGAGCTCTGTCACAGAACGGCAAGGCTCAGCCACTTCACAATCACAGTGAACACCATCACCTGAGTTCTGATCGCACGCATCTGTCATGAATCAGCAATCACCCTCAGCTCCCATTCATAAGCACACACCTAACATCACTCCTGTGTCCGATTTCATTCATATGAAGTGGACTCTCTCTGATATACGTGAGATTAAGTGAAAGACTTACCTTACTGCTATACTTACCTCCTGTGTTTCCTCCAGTGTGTTCTCCTGTGTCTGTCCTAGTCATCGGCTCCGTGGATTCCCCAGTCTGTCCTTCGTCTGAGGTGTGTGCAGTCCTATGTCTCCCTTCCATGATCTCCTGTGAACCCAAGTTACAGTATTACTCTCCTCATCTTCCCTAAAGAATGAGATATTGACTTTAATACTCACCTGCCAGTACCAGTACAATACTCACCACTCCAATGGCCAAACTAGCACCTTTCTTTGGCTTGGTGGAGGTGTGCAACGGATTTCTGTGTTCACTTGCACTGGAGATGCAGCCACATCTTTATGCAACAGAAAGCACTAAAATAGCATTCATCATATCCCTGCTGATGGGGCGAGCGCTTCAATGGGCACATTTCCGAGAAGTCTTTGGTAAACCTGTGGGCGATACCTCTGTCTGTGATAAATTATGTCATCTTTGTCAAGGGTCCCTATCCATAAATGATTATGCCCTCAAATTTAGAACTCTTGCAACAGCCAGTGTATGGAATGAGCAGGCACTTCTGTCCACCTACCGGCAAGGACTAGAGCCAAGAGTGCGACTCCAGCTTGCAGCCTATGATGATTCCTACACTTGACTCTCCCCTTCACTCCCTGAACAGAAGGCCATGGAGGAGTACATTGAGGAAGTGTTACGTCAAGGCTACATCCATCCTTTCACGTCCCCTGTTGCTTCCAGCTCCTTTTTGTTGCCAAGAAGGACAGTTGTTTGAGGCCTTGCATTGATTGCCTGGAACTAAACAAGAGTACCGTCAAGTTCTGCTACCCACTTCAACTCATCCTAATGGCCTTGCAAAATCTCTGCGGAGCCACCGTCTTCACCAAGTTAGACCTCCGCAGTGCATACAACCTCATTCGGATAAATGAGGGGGATGAATGGAAGACCACATTCGTGACCCCTACTGGACACTACGAGTATCATGTCATGCTGTATAAACTAGTAAACGCCCCTCTCCTTATTCCAGGTCTTCATGCATGAGGTGATCTGGGAGTATCTCTACTTGTTCGTCCTCATCTACATTGCAGAGTTACACATACACATTGCGGAGGTCCTGAAATGCCTTAGAGAATTTCATCTGTTCTTCAAAGCCAAAAAATGCTCATTCCATCAATCTTAAGTGCAGTTCCTTGTTTATGTCATCGATGATGCTGGTATCCAGATGGATGAGGGGAAGGTCGATGCCATCAATCTGGCCTGTCCCAACCACAATCAAAGAACTTCAATGCCTCCTGGGTTTCACAAACTTTTATAGAAAATTAATTTACCACTACAATTTCATTACCAGTCCACTCACCAATATGCTGAGAGACAAACCCAAAACTCTCCTGGTCACGAGCTACCATGGAGGCTTTTGAAGCACTGAAAGCTTACACTCCTGCACCACTCCTCATCCACCCAGACCCTAACAAGCCTTTCGAGGTGGAGGTAGATGCTTCAACTACGGGAGTAGGAGCGGTGCTTTCGCAGCAGCAGGGGACTCCAGCTAAACTCCATCCATGTGACTTTTTTTCTTGCAAACTCAGCCCAGCGGAGAGAAACTACTAAACTGGCAACAAAGAATTCTTTGCAATCAAGTTAGCCCTGGAGGAATTGAGGCATTGGCTGGAAGGGGGCACATCACCCCTTCACTGTCCTCACTGACAATAAGAACCTGCAGTATCTACGAGATGCCAAGAGACTCAATCATTGTCAGGAAAGATGGGCTCTCATCTTTACTAGATTAAATTTTACCATTTCCTATCGTCCTGGCCCCAAAAATGTAAAGGCGCATCCCCTGTCTTGTCTCTATGCTCCTGAAGAGGTCAGTGCGGAACTAGAATCCATAATCCCCAAGGATCTCATCGTTAGACCTATCCAATGGAACAATAACCAGGTTACCTCCACCAATGCTTCCATGCCTACTCCGCCGGAATGTCCACCAGGAGTGCAATATGTCACCAGAACAAAACGTATGTCCCTGATTTACTCCGTTCACACTTCTCTGGGCACTGGCTGCTGAACGACCGCTTCTGGTTGCCCAATATGTGCAGGGATGTGAAAAGGTTTGTCAGAGACTGTTCAGACTGATCCATCTCCAAAAGCCCACACCACCTACCATCTGGCAAGCTCCCCCCACTGCCCGTTCCCAACTGCCCTTGGTCACACCTGTGGTAGACTTCATCACTGACCTGCTGGTCTCAGATGGTAACATGTATTCTAGTAGTAATTGATCGATTCTCTAAATCCTGCCATCTTCTCCCCCTCAAGGGCTTACCCACAGCTATGGAACCCGCTGAGATCATGTTTAACAATGTCTTAAGATATTACGGAATTCCTGAGGACACTGTTTCTGATCATGGCCCACAGTTTCTCCAGAGTATGAAAGGAATTCTTCTCCCTTCAAGGGTGTGACCATAAGCCTCTTGTCTGGATACCATCCCCAGTCTAAGGGGCAGATGGAGAGGAAAATCGAAGATATTGGGCGTTTCCTACAAACATTCTGCCATGGCCACCAGAACTCTTGTAACCAGTTCCTAGGCTGGGCCAAGTACGCACAAAACTCTTCATCAGCCATCCACTGGACTCACTCCCTTCCAGTGCATACTCGGGTACCAGCCTCTCCTGTTCCCCTGGTCTGGGGAACCATTGGATGTCCCTTAGGTCGAATTTACTGGTTCTGAGAAAGCGAAAGGGTCTGGGACGCAGCTCACAATCAGCTTCAGCAGGCAGTGTGCAGAACCAAGATGACAGCAGACCTTCGACAGACCGAGACCCCCATCATACCAACCTAGACAGAAGGTATGGCTGTCAACATGGGACATCAGGATGCACCTGCCCTTTAAGAAGCTCAGTCCCAGATATGTTGGCCCCTTCACCATCCTCAGGCAGAAAAATCCAGTCACTTACAAACTCCAGCTTTCATCACAATATAAAATTAATTCCTCCTTCCATGTGTAACTTCTGAAACCTCACCATCCTCCTGTTGCTATCTCCACAGAGTCTGGCCCCGGCGGAGGAACCCCCTCTCCCGTTAGTCCAGGAAGACGGTACCAGCTATAAGGTCAACAAGATCTTGGACTCTCGGCGCCATGGTGGCCTCTTGGAATATCTGGTGGACTGGGAAGGCTATGGACAAGAGGAACGGTCATGGGTCCCCAGAGCTGATATCCTCGATCCCACGTTGCTGGAAACTTTTCACTCCACTCATTCAGATTGCCCTGGGCCCCAAGGAAGAGGTAGGCCACCATGACGTCTGTGTTTTTCAGCCCTCGGGAGCGGGCTGTGGAGGACGGGGTACTGTCACAGACTGGCCAGGCTTAGCCACTTCCCAATCATTGCAAACACCATCATCTGAGTTCTGATCACACCCACCTGTCACGGATCAGCAATCACCCTCAGCTCCCATTCATAAGCACAAACCTCATATCTCTCCAGTGTCAGATTTCGTTCATACGAAGTGGACTCTCTCTCTCTGAAATCCGTGAGATTCATTGAGAGACTTACCTTACCGCTATACTTACGTCCTGTGTTTCCTCCAGTGTGTTCTCCTGTGTCCATCCTAGTCATCAGCTCCGTGGATTCCCCAGTCTGTCCTTCGTCTGAGGTGTGTGCAGTCCTGTCTCCCTTCCACAATCTCCTGTGAACCCACGTTACTGTATTACTCTCCTCATCTTCCCTAAAGACTGAGATATTGACTTTAATATTCACTTGCCAGTACCATCAACCTCTCTTGCTGAAAATAAACAGCACTTGTATTTTTCTAACTCTCTGTGTGAGTCTCCTTCCGTTACAAGCTCTTAAGACTGCTTTACATTGTTGTGGAAACATGACAAATTCTATTAATTTTTGGATGAAAAGAAAATTAAAAAGCATTTATTAGAAATATAACATTATAAACATTTATCTACCACACACACTAAGAAATAAAAACAATTTAATTGTTGATTTTCTTTTCTCTCTCACAATTCTGAAAATATATTTCACAAATCTGACTTGCAGTTTTGAGAACAGTGAGAAAATTGTGAAATGTAAGCTTGCAAATGTCAGAATTGCAAGATTTTAATTGAAAACGGGCCTTCCATATTTTACTGTCACTTTTGAATTAAGTGATGAATAAAAGTTTTAACTGCCTTAAAAATATAATTGACCCCAGACTTTCGAAGTGTAGCACATCGTCATATGATTTACAAATGCTTTGAACAATCTAGGACTCACTGTGGGAGGATTTGATAGAGCAGAGCTTCAGCTTTACGCTTCTCCTCATGGTAAGCCTGCGTCCTCTCCTCCACCAGCTCCTCCAGGTTATTGGCATACTGCTCCATACGGGACAGGAGGTTATCCAGGATGTTGGAACCATATCCCCTGAGTCCAAAACAGAGTAGATGAGGCAGAGACAAGAGCACATGGGCAGTGGAGGCACAAAAAGATAAACTGAACACCCATAATCCCCCAGGATTTATTATGTAAACAATGATTAATAAAATATTAACTAAGAAAATTATTAAAAATTATTTCATATTTTAATTGACAGCATAGTACTCCTAGCTCCATCTAAGACTTTATACCATACTATCCCACAGAACTGCAATTTTGTCCACATTTCATTGCATAAAATTTGAAAAAGTGGGCGATTCCTTGCACATAATTTTGAAACTTTTTATGGAACTGCATTATCAGCAGTCCCAGCCTTGGCTACAGCAAGGGGAAAGGAAGGAAGGAAGAGAAAAGGAAGAGGACAGGAAAGAAATCAATCCTTTTTTCCCCTGCTCAAAAACGCAGTTTTATAAAAGGTATTTTTAACCATGCAGCAAACTTTTTAAAATATCTTAAAAAATTGACATAGTGAACCTTTGTGTGTCTGTTATTAACAAATATTATCATATGCATATACATTTCAGGTAACACTTTGGGCCCTATTTCAATGATCTAAGCACATGGTCTAAAGTGCAAGGCGCATGTGCACTCAGGGCATGTACAAATCCACTTTTGCTAGTTTAACGATGGGAAAAATGGTTGGCATGCCCAGTGCATGGTCTAAAGGGGTTGTGCCTATTCTCTTAATGAATAATGGGTTTGTTTTGGGCATAACATGCAATAATCCAATATGAGTTTCCCATTTTAAGAGTTGCGCTCATGCCATGGCAGATTAGCAATTTGCAAGAGCAAAGACTGAACATGCCTCTAGAGAGAAAATGGAGTTGCATTGTAATTCTTAAATATATATATATTTTAATATTTGGCATGTTTGCGTGCTGCTGCACATCCCTGTGTGTGTAATAAGCAGAGTGTATGCCCACCTACAGGAGCATATTACTAACATGCTTAAATAAAAAAATAAAAAAAGTAAATAAAAATAATTTGAATTTGAATTGTATCTGAGCTGATTTGTGAATCATGTACCGGTTATTCTTGCGGAGCAGTACTTTAATCTGGTTGAAGTCGGGCCTCTCGTTGACATCTTCTGACCAGCAGCGCTGCATCAGCTGTCCCAACTCATCACTGTGGCTCTGAGGACACAGCAGCGGACGCAGGTACGGCCAGCGGCCCTCTGCCACACGCTCTATGATCACTGAACCACAAAACAAGTGACAGTGATGATAAGAAAAATTAACAAACACGCAATTAAACATTCTCCAGACAGTGAGTTACACAACTCTCTATCACACAGGAAATGACATACACAAATTAGCACATAGAATTAGCATAGCAAATTTCACAGAAAAACAGAGATTGTGATTGAACTCCCCACTGGTGCGAGAGATAGAAAGAGCATATGTGTGAGAAAAAAAAAGAGATGAAAGTGTAATTCACACCTTGGACTTAAATGTCTTCCCAGCAATCAACGGGAGTGATGAGGATACAAAGCTGTCATGACCTTCCTGTCCCACACCTCACCGCACTCAGGAAAAAAAGTTATATATATTCCGTATATCTTCATCCATCAGTCTTTTAGCTGGCTCTAAAAAACGACTGGATGAGCTACATACAAAGCTGTTTTAAAGTAACTGATATATACACTATAAAGAATGCCACATATATTGAGGTGTTGAAAAAAAAGAAGAAAATTATGTCATTAATTACTCACTCTCATGTTGTGAGACCTTCCTTCATCTTCAGAAGACAAATTAAGATATTTTTGATGAACAAAAAGTGCACAAAAATATTCTCATAGCTTCATAACATTACGGTTGAACCCCTGATATCACATGCACTATTATAACGATGTCCTTACCACCTTTCTGGACCTTGAACGTGTCGATTGCATTGCTGTCTATGGAGGAAAGCTCTCGTCTTTCATCAAATTTTCATCAAAAATATCTTAATTTGTAAATAAAGATCTTAAGGGTTTGGAACAAGATGAGAGTGAGTAATTCATGACAGAATTTTCATTTTTGGATGAACTACCACTTTAAAGTTTATAATTTTAATTTGCTACTTTATCATTACAAATGTGTTATTACTAACATTTTTCAATACTGTATCATATTATTTAATCATATTTCAAAGACAATATATTTAATTATAGAACTAAACAAAAGCGATGTATTTAAGTCTTAAGTGGTCCAACTGTAAAGTTCAGCTTGTTATTTTTTTATATTAAAATTTACAAGTCATTGGAATTAAGCGTTTGTAAACATTTAATTAAGTTAACACTTAAAGGCAGGGTAGGTGATTTGATTCAAAAACATTTTTTTCTTATGCTGGTTGAAAGTTCCGATAGCAATCACCAGGTTAAGTGGTCTAAATATATTTATATGTATTCATATAATCCGTACAAGGTGTAGGACTGTAAAATGTTTGTCCAATCAAAATCTTGCTGTCCTACCTGCCTGTCAACATATGTATTTGTATACCTCTGTGCACCCTTTTTGCAAAGACATGATATGTCATCAATGCTATCCATTACACTTCTGTAGACTGGGCGAAAATTGAATTATTATTGTATTATTAAGCGCTTTGTACTGTAATGAATGAAACACGAGGTAAGCGTTGACGCCGTCCCTCATCATGTCGCTGGTTAGACTCTGGTCTGTCTGTGCACGCTCATGTGTTTTGGAGGAGGCATGGCTTTGGAGAGTGATTTGCAGGTAGGGTGGGATCTTATGCTTTTAAAGCTAGCTTTAAAAAGTACTACTTTTTAAAGGTATGCTTAAGTGTACTCTTTTTATACCTAAGCATACTTCTGTTGCTCTGACAGTAAATGGCATCCTCTCATTGCTGTCTTTGACTCCCTGTGTTCTGGTGGTGAGCTGGCTCTGCTCCAGACATGTCACTCATGTTTTGTTGTCTCTCTTTAATGCAGCTGGTGGTATGTGTGTGGTGATCCGGTTATGAGGACGGGTGACATTCACTGAGTGTGTGTTTGTATCCATGACTCTGTACATAAGCAATACTGACACCGATAGAATGTAAATAAGACTCAGAACATACTGTAACAAAGACTTTGCAACCCAAAGCACACAAAATAAAGAAAGCAACAGAGACAGTTACTGTGTCACAGCTGATAGTGTCCAGGACACTTCGCACAAACAAAGAATACTTCTAAAGGTTCATATGCAGCATAACTTCTAACCGGTATCTTTATTGCACATATTTGTGTATACATTGGCCAAAAAAAAAAAAAAAGTATCTGACCACTTAGAAAATGCCTGAATGTCATTGCAGGACATATCATTAAACCAGTTGTCATTTGTACAAATGCTTTGTGAATTATTCTCAGAACCAACTTCACGTTTCTGAGAGATTTTTATTTTTACTTTTTAAGGAATAGTTAATCTAAAAAAATGAACTAACCTCTCAGGTTCATCCAAGATTTAGATGAATCTGTTTCTTCATTGGAACAGATTTGTAGAAATGTAGCATTACATCACTTCCTCACCAATGGATCCTCTTGCAGTGAATGAGTGCCATCAGAATGAGTGTCCAAACAACTGATAAAAACATCACAATAATCCACATGACTCCAGTCAGGGGTTTGAAGATAAAATGTACTGATGATGTTTCGCTTCACAAGATGTTAATTGATGGACTGGAGCCATGTGGATTACTTGTGGATTATTGTGATGTTTCATCAGATGTTTGGATTCTCATTCTGACGGCACTCATTCACTGCAAGAGGATCCATTGGTGAGGAAGTGATGTAATGCTACATTTCTCCAAATCTGTTCAGAAGAAGAAACAAACTCATCTTCATCTTGGATGGACCTGAGGGTGAGTAGATTTTCAGTTCTGGGTGAACTATTCCGTCAATAGGCTGGTGTTTTGTTTAAAACCTAAGAAATTTCTTCATGTGAAATCTTTAGCTTTTAAAGCATAATATCTTTCAAATAAATGCCACTTGGTTTAATATTTTGTTTTCTAAAGTAATGGCATTTTAAGTGTGCAAAGATTATTTAGGCCACTGTTACTAATACTTTGACAAATGAAACTGTTTTAATTTGTGCTCACAAAGTGAGTAAGCAAGAGAGAGGTGAGGTGAATGTAATCACAGCTGACACTGAAAGGAAAAATGACATGGAAAAGCAAACAGTGCTTTCAGTGTAATTCACTGCATAATCTGTATATTATTAACACATTTTATTTAATGTTGTCTTGATTCACATCAAAGCACTAAACGAGAAAGCACTTTCACCTGCAAAATGAGTTAACCATTCTCATGAGTGTGTAATGCTGAAATATTCAAATTTACTGTACCCAAAAAACTTCTCTTGAAAGAGTGAAATAAAATTACTGTCTATTTTAAGGTTCTCTTGGGATCAAGCAGCATGCAACGCTTTTCAGGGACTGTTGCTAAAATGTAACGCTCACCTAAATACAACAATTTCTCTTTTGTGCTTCTATTGCTATTTGCTATTAAACAAGCAAGAACCAATGAAATCAGTCACGTCAAACCCAGCACGAAGTGATAAATAAGACTGTCCACAATACAGAAAAAAAAGCCAGAACCCCCCCCCCACACACACAAAGACACAAAAGTTAAAACTTATATTTTGTACCTTATTTACACTAAATGGTGCATATTAATTCCTTTAAGGTACACATTAATACCTAAAAAGTACTTAGTACTTAAAAGTACTAATTAGTACTTCTTAAAAAAGGCCCACAATTTTTCCCAAGAGTGTAAAAAAACAACAAAAAAAAACATTTAAAAATATAGAACTGTAATTTTCATGCTGATTTCAGTGTTGTTATTGTTAACTATAATAAAAACTGAAAATATTACCTGTAATTTAAAATAAAAAACATTTTTAAAACCAAATAAAAAATTAGTTTAATAGATTTTTTGGATTAATTGCTAATTTAGCTGAAATCAAATAATGAATGAAATAATGAAAGCTGAAATCAAATAATATTATCAGATAAAACATTTAAACCTGAACAAATAGGTTTCATATTGTTTCATACAAGATCCAATGTATTTTTCTGTGTATTTATTTTTATTATTTTGGAATTTGTATTTATATATTAATTTAATAATATTATTAAACTTTTGGGCAGTTGCAGCACATGACACGAGGCTTTTCTACAACATAATATCATGACATATTGTTGATATTTTTATGAAATAAAAAATCTAAATAAATAAAACAAATAAAAAAAAATCTAAATAAATGTATTTAAAAAAAAAAATAAATAAATAATACTTCTAGTAAAAAAATAACCTTGATTACACGTTCAGAGCATTGTGTTTGACCTCTGACCTTTAGGGCTGAGACAAGGGCCTTCCAGGTAGAAGACGCCCTTCAGCAGGGCGAGTTCCTGCAGGATGATGCCAAAGCTGTAGACGTCACCCTTCTGTGTCCCACATGCAGGTGGGTTGTCGGCACGCAGAAGCTCGGGGGCCGTCCACAGCTTGCCTGCGAATGCAAACATGGATGTTACATCTTCACAAGCACGCAATCTGTATCTACAGTACATGTTGCCACAGTACTCACGTGCATAGAAAGCGTGCACATCTTCCAGGTTGTTCTCCTTGTGGAAACTTTCCAGGCCGTAATCTGTGATCTTCAGCACGAATCGACTGTCCACCACACAGTTGGAAGACTTCAGATTGCCGTGGGAGACAATGACGCTGTTGTGGAGGAACGCCATTCCCTGAGTGGTAAAAAGATGACAGTCTTACAAACCCAGCTGACAGCATCCATTGTGTTTACCAACATTACTCCATGAAAATATTAATTACAGACTCTTTTGCCACTGCAATATGCTTTCTGGAGTCATAATTTGCTCGTCAAGAAATTGACATCCTCATGAACCATTTCAAATTACACATCTCAAAACCACCCCAATAAAATGTCTCACAGGAGGGTGCCTCAGTTTAACCTAAAACTATATTTAAAAAAATGCAAAGCAGTTTGATTTGAAAGATTTATATTTTAGTGTTCTTTGACAAGCACCATTAAAACAGCAAGACATCTTTTCCCTTTCCTTTTCCTCCTGAGATTAAGAATAGAAGAGAGTCTCTGATGTAAAAACACCCACCTTAACAATGTCATTGATCAGAGAATAGCGAAACATCCAGTCCAGCGTGATTCCTTCACTCTCCATGAGGTCCTACAGGTCACACACACACACACACACACACACACACACACACACACACACACACACACACACACACACACACACACACACACACACACACACACACACATACTTCATGTGGTGGAAACAAGACTTGATGGATATTAATTATATTCCCTCACATCATCCTGTCAGTTATGTGTTATTATATTTTCATATTTTATGGCTAAAGTGTGTAATTTTCTTGTTAAAATACTCCATCCCAGTCTGAATGTGCAGAGAAGAATCTAAGCAAGCCATTTGTAGACTTGCTTTGAAGGGTAACAAAGCAACACTGGCTCATCCAACAGCATTACTTTGGGGGCGGGGTTAACCATTTTTGGCACAAAGTCTTCTAGTGGCACATTAAAGTCCTACTAGGAAGTTCGTATTTATTGTGAAGTCAAAATTATGATATTAGGTGGCAGCAGGCAGTTTTTTAGATTTGAGGATTCCCCCATTCAGATAGGGCTTGGTCTTGGTGCCCGAAATAGCTGCACGGAGACATCGCAAATATGACCGTCAATTTTCCTTGGAAGGGACTTTGATTCAACTCACAGCTGATTCCAGTAGAGTTTGACAATAGCATCTGGCTAAGCTAACAAAATATATTCTAGTAAAGCACAAAATACATAGCACAGACAAATATTAGCTTTAAATTCTATTAAATAGTTTTTAATCTACTTTTTTTTGATAATGATTTAAATAAACGTAGATTTTTTTTTTCACTAAGCCAGTGAGGTTTTTGCTTAACTAAATCAATTTAAATTTGTTTTCAGTAATTGAAATGAAGTTGAAATAAAAAAATAAACATTAGGTGAACAAAATAGAAAATTAAAAATATTATCTTAAATAAGAGTTATTTAAAGTTAAAGTACTACAGTTACTAAAACTAAAAAAATAAATAGATTAAAATTTGTATTAGAAATTAAATTAAAATAATAAATTATTTAACACCTAAATGTATTATGTATTTATTTATGTATGTATTTATTTGTTTTTTTTTAATTTATGCATGCAGTAAAAAAGGTTGGCAAGGAAAGTCAAAATAAGAATCCTTATAACTGAGCCCTGCTTGGTGAAACAAATAGTGTTGCTTAAACACGAGTCGTCTATTAATACACTAACTGTAGGTGCAGTAACTGTGAGCAGTGGGCTGCGTGAGTGTTCACCTGTAAGCTCCCTCGAGGGCAGTACTCAGTAAGGATGCAGGTGTTGGGTGGGCCGATACAAGCGCCGATAAAGCGTGTCAAGTGTTCATTCTGTACATCACGCATCTGTTATAGGAGGAGAAAGGAACAGAATGGAAAAGAGGAGGGAGAACAGCATGATGAGGAAAGGACACAGAGAGAGAGAGAGAGAGAGAGAGAGAGTGAGCTGTTCAGTCCCTCTTTTCCATAGTCCCCGGCTATTAATATCTCCCATAAACTTAATTAAGGAACCTGGCAAAAAGCACAAAACGGCATGGATGCACACTTACATGTTTCAGTTCAAACAGCACTTTCCTGGTGAGATCGATGCGTTTCTTGTTGACATACTTAATGGCTGATATGTTTCCCTGGAAAAGAGGCATCAACACACATTAGTTTCACCCTGATTGCTATCATGGACTTGACAAAGACCTGGAGGGCTTTGGGGATGGGGGACCATTATTTAAGAGAAAAAAAAGCAACATAATGCGTTAATTAAGCACCATCCTAATTAATGGGGGAAATGATGACGTGTACATGAATAGCGATCATCCTCAGGGGTTCTGCTCAATTGGAGAGGAACTATAGCTCATTCGTTGAAGAAGGGGCCCATTGGACAGGGCACACCAACGGCATTATAGGAGACCCAAAGATGAACCCTTCCATTATTTGACATTTCTGTTGCTATGCACAATTTGTTATTTATTTATGTTCAAAACAGCACACAGCCTGCAACAGAATCACACAGCTCACAGCAATAGAATGAAAAGGTAGAACAAAACAGAACTGGAAGTGGGTGGGGCTTAGTAGACCAGATGTTGTATCTAATTAGGGTGGTCATCTGTGCAATTAATACATGTCCTGGCCAGGATTTTTATATTGCCTATAACATCCAAAGTAGTTTGGCCCACAAGATGCAGGAATTGTACATAATTGACCAATTGTGGCTCGTGAGAAGGTGGGATCTAAAGAGAACGATCAAAACGATGCAAATACGCACAAGTTAGATGTGTTTGTTCGCTTGCTCGACTTGAAGCGATGCTGCTCAGACAGATCATTGTATACCACCAAAGTACCGTGAGAGCGATTTAAAAGCACAAGGAACCGCACGATCTGCTCTCTATAGCTCTCGCAGAACTTAAGTACATCTTACGGTGTAATTTCACAATTACTTCTACTGTCTTTGAAATATTCTTAAAGTGCATTCCTGAATTTAGTGACAAACATTAATGGTAAACTAAAATATTTAATTTCTATAAAAAAATTGTATACCATAATTAAATATATTTGTAGTTATGAATAGGGGTGGGCGATATCTCGATATTTAAAATATACCGAGATATTTTTTAAACACGATATGGATTTTGACATATCGTATATATCGATATATTGTTTATATTTAATTCTGATTAAGCCACTTTGCTTGTTTGTCTTCTCTGTGCTGTGCTCGCCCCCGCCTTGATTTTGTTCCCCCTCCCCTCGCGTGTTGTCTCATTGAAAATGGCGTCGTCCTCAACCAGACAGAAGGCTACAGAACTAGTATAAAAAAAAGGCAACTGGCTCCATTATATGGAGATACTTCGGTTTTAAGGCGTTGGGCGAACAGCAGGCAGATGTCTACTGTAGGGCCCTATGATTTTCGCGATGCAGAAAACACGCACGGAATCGCAGAATCCAATCATAAAAACGGAATTTACAGTTTAACGTGGAATGTCACAGAATTTGTCAAATTTTGAATTAATTAATCAAAAGTAGGTCATTGCACTCACATCAATTCGCGATATGGACTAATATCTGTAAATATTAAGCTGAAAAGTTTATTTAAATATGAATCCTGCATGTTCTGCGTGTCTGTGTTAATGAATGGCGCAGAAGCACATCTTCATTCATTACACACATGGAAGCACGTGGGACGCTCGCGCAGAGGTGTCAAGTAACGAAGTACAAATACTTCGTTACTTTACTTAAGTAGAAATTTTGGGTATCTATACTTTACTTGAGTAATTATTTTTCAGCCGACTTTTTACTTCTACTTCTTACATTTTCACGCAAGTATCTGTACTTTCTACTCCTTACATTTTAAATATAGCTTCGTTACTGCTATTTCATTTCGGCTTGTTTTCATTCGGGCTTGTCATCATTCAAAAAAAAAAAAAAAAAACCTATCCAGATAAATCACGCCATCCGGAGTGAATTTGACTTTGGTTGGATGAGAAGTATAAACATATACCATTCCGACATCCTATTGGTTTTTACGCGATCGCACCTGCACATGACACAAATCACATCACACCCCAGCCAGGACATAACCAGTTTTGGGTTCGTTTATCAAAAAATATATTTCTTAAAAGTAGGGTTGGGTATGGAACCGGTATCCGATCGCCTCAGAGTCAGTCCCCTTAAATTTCAAATGAAACCGGCGTCAGACCGGTCTCCTCTCCGTCTTTCAGCGCGCTCTTCAAACCACAGACCGCGGCGGAGCAGCGTGAGCTCAAACAGAGACAGAGGACACAAGGTATGTGTTTATCGATAGATTGTTAGAATATCCGTATCCGTGCAGTTTTTTGTCATAAATACAGTTTACAAAAGGTCACGAGGGAGCAGTCGGTTTCTCATCTAGCTACTGTAAAGTTTTCGCTTGTCACACCACAGCTGTTTCCTCCAGCGACAATCTAGCCCTTAACACATATAAACGAACACATACTTTAATTACACTTATTTAAATATACTTAATTTAATCATACGTGCTTTATACATACACTACTGTGCAAGAGTCTTAGGCACGTTAGTATTTTCACTTAAAAGAATGGTCTTCGACCAGTTATTTGTATATTTTGCTGTAGTGTGTCAGTATAAAATAACAGTTTACATTTCCAAACATTCATTTTGCCATTGTCAAACTGCTTGTGCAAAATCGCACTAGATTATTATTACAATTAATGGCAAACTGATATTTCCTACTGACACACTACAGCAAAATATATAAATAACTGGCTTTAAACCCTTTTTTGGGGTGAAAATACTAATGTGCCTAAGACTTTTGCACAGTACTGTACTTTACAAACGACATTGTTGCTACTTTATAAAGAATGAGCATACAGTAATTCACAGAACTGATTAAAGACAGTGAGAGACAGCACTCATCTTAACTAAATATCAGAGAGATTGACAGAGATACAGTAGAGACATTATGTGTGGTTTTGTATTAAATAATGACCCAGATTGTGAAATACATTTATTAGCCTTAGATTAAGGGAAGCATAACTTGAGAAATGAGAGCATCCAAGGAGCGGGGGAAAGTTATAGATTTATTTTAAATATTTGTAATGTTCTTTAATGTTATCCATAGTTTTTTTTGTGGTTCTTTTTTTTTAAGTATCGGTTCAGGCACCGTTTAGGCGCCGGTACCATTATAAAAGTATCGAAAAGGCACTGGACCCTACTACCAAATGGGTGCTTTCTCTTCATCCTCCACAAATTAAGCTACTGTAGGTAGTTCGGTAGCGAGACGTTTTAATAAATTATCATTTGCGATTGACAACGCGATTGACAATGTTGTGATAAGTAGGCTATACCAACTTTGTACCTCTTTGACCCCCCACACTGGACATAGCAGACGTATGTACCGAATACAGGAAGGTATCAATCAAGAAGGTATCAGGATTATGAGTAATTTTTCATTTTTATTTTTTGATTAATCACTTGGATTAATCCTTCATTTTGACAGCACTATAATGTTTATTGTATATAGACAATCATACAAGAGTAATTGTTACTGAGCCTGCACCAATGTTCTTGTCCATTGCCCTCACAGATTCCTGCAGCTAAGCTTGGATGTACATTTACATTCCATTAAAGGTTATTGATTACATGCCTCTGAAGTTTGACTTTTTGCACCATTACAATACTTATAGGAAACTAGTCATCATATCTCTAGTCCTTTAATGTATTTGCATTGTACTATAGTGCGTTCATTTTCAATGGGCATATATGTGGCTGAAACATGTAGCCTAGTGCATTCCAAATTTTTCAACATGAACATTTTAATATAACATCATAGTCATTATGGCCTATGGCCTTTAGAAAAATGTTTTTTTGAGAAGGTGGGGTAGTGCACAATAGGCCCCTGTGGCACGGCGTAAGTTTTGTTCTTAATGGCATTTTTTTTCCTTACATTACTTTTACTTTTATACTTAAAGTAGTTTTTAAACCAGTACTTTTACACTTTTACTTGAGTAAAAACCTTGAGTTGATACTTCAACTTCTACAAAAGTCTTTTTAAACCCTAGTATCTATACTTCTACTTGAGTAATGAATGCCAATACTTTTGACACCACTGCGCTCGCGTGATTTCAGCTTCTGTCGTCTCACTAAATGAAGATGTGAACACAGGAACAACATCTCCAGAACTGCACTGAGAGTCACTCCATGAGCATCATAGACTGTAGTATCACATACACAGAGCTGTAAAGGTAAACCCGTCAAAATAAAAGTATTTGCCAGAAATCTATTACTATTGTTCAGCAGAATGTACATAGCCTACTACTACTACTATTAAAATGAAACGAACATAATTTAAGGAATAATCACACTACATGTCTTCCATGTTTTATTTTTAATAGTAAATCTTTGTTTAACAAAAAAATAAAGTTTGCTTAATTTTCAATAATTAAAAGATAAATTAAATGAATTGAGTTGTTTTTGTGCATTTAAATAATAACACTAAGCTAAAACACAGAATTGGGTAACAATAAAACACATGGTGAAGAAAAAAATAAGATATTTCATAGGACACTAAATGTAATATTTGGCATATTTGTTTTTGCAGTAGTTTTGGGGGGTTATTTTTCCTGTAAAGATATCGAGATACATATCGTATATCGAGATATAGCAAAATATATCGAGATATATTTTTTGCTCCATATCGCCCAGCCCTAGTAATGAAGTTGCAATTTAGTACATATAGGGTCAGATTTACTAACAGCTTGCACCAGTGCAAACCATCTTTTGCTGTTAAAATAGTACTGACAGGATTTACTAAAGAAGCACAGTCTTTAGAATTAGCGTTGAAAAGGCATGGACATTTATTTTTGGGTCTGATCTTATTGAATATGCTTTTGTAGTAGTCACCCTTTCAGATGCCAAATTTAACGGAGGAGAGTATTAAAATGAATCATGCAATGCGTATTACTAATGTTTGTGCTCGTCAAATATGTCAAAAATGTAAATATTTGTAAATCGCTTTGGATTAAAGTGTCTGCTAAATGATTAAATGTAAATGTAAATATGTGTCTGTGTTTTTCAATGTGGCAATTGTCAGTAAATCACAGGCATAATTTTTCCCTCCCATCAACGCTTTTATGGAATGCCGCTTTAACGCTAATTTGTCCTGTTTAGTAAATCTGGCCCTTAAAATGTGTTATACTATGTTTGTATACTATATGTTGTATACTATATGTTATTCAATTGTATACTATATGTTATACAATTTTTTGAGCTAAAAATTTAATTACTTAAACTATCATAAATCCTGAATGCTCTGGAGCAGACTGGTTTCTTAAAAAAAAACACCTGTCAGATTATTACGGTCCAAGTGAATAATGTAAAAGAAGAAACTAAAATACAGATATATAAGTTTAAGTTTATTATTATATAAAAAAAATAATAATAAGAATAATTATAAATTATAAAATTAATAAAAAACATTTTTTAATTTTAAATGAAATATGTATTTTCTAAACCATGTTTTACTCTAAACCTGTGTGAAAATCAAAGCAAGTTGTGTTCCAAATTTGAGGTTGATATCTTAAAAATTAGCTCTCAGTAAGCTTTTAATTGAGCGCAGTACCAAATGTTTCCACTTGATTAAACTATTTTTCGTGTGTGTGTTCACATTACAAGTTTCTTACCATTCAGACAAAGTTATATTATTAAATAATAATAACATGCTTCGTTTTAACGACTATTAAAGTGGCAACTACAATTTTACTTAAAAATATTAAGATTAAGATTAAAAATAAAAGACAAAACATCTTGAAATTTGAATGTGATCCAGTGGAGGGGCTATCATAGGCCCCCTTAAGGTAGGAAATTAAAGAAACAATTATTACCCAACAAACTTTACAAGCCCATGACTCATCCACACCTCACCAACAAACCTTTAATACCTTGTAATAGCCGGTCTTGGCATAGATCTGGAAGTTTCCATCCATAGTCAGCAGAGAGCCATAGTTAGAGCCTCTCTGTGTGTGGAGAGATGAATAAGACATGAGCAGCCTTACTCAAACTATAGGAAACTATCGGAAATGACAGGGTGTGTATGTTTGTTTCCCCTCACCAATGACATGGTGAGTTTGCTGCAGGCTCTGCGCAGCACCTTCTCCATGTTACTCATCTGGATGTCCTCCCATTGCACACGCCACAGCTGAGCGTTCAACTCATTCTCCAGCTTCAGCTTCCTGACACCGCCGAGTGATGGACAGAGAAAGATACAGAGAGAGAAAGAGAGAAGAGTCAAAATAAGCAGAGGAGTGGGACAATGAGAGATAGGATGCAACGGGAAAAACATCAGATGAGAAATTGTAATTGATGAAAAAGAGAACAACATTTATTTGGCATAAATGTTAAATAGTACAAATCAATATGTGCATCATTGTCAGCACTGGCATAGAGTGTATTGAATTTATGTAACAATATGATACTCAATACTCAGTTTCGGTAAAACAGCTTTCAAGTGGCTCATGTACAGATAAAATGTCCTACAGAGGAAAAAATATATTATTAGCATTTGCATGATTATTATCAAATAATAACTGAAGCATGCAGATATTCACAGAAATAATACAGAGCACAACAAACAATCTTATTGTCTGTACATAGTTGGGTTACTCTACAATTGTCGCGTTTTCATCTAAAATATTGAATTCATCAACAACATTTAACAAGCCCTCACTAAATAATTGGAAAATATTAGAAATAAACAAACTTTTCCATTGACAGACTCTCTCTTCTTTGTCAGTGGTGTTAAATGTTGATATAAATAATACTAAATGTCCCTTAAAAAATATTTTTTTCATCAGTTTTTCTTAAAATAATAGTATTTGTGTTTAAACCATTTCAGTTTGTCAGAATGTTACAATAATTATTTTTTTTTTAAACAAATACATTTTGTGGTATAAACCAAATCCTTATGTACATGAAAGAAAGTTCTTCTGTCAATACATTTCATAGACTCTTTAATTATAGGACAATTAAAACATATATCATTTTATATATAGGAAATGTGGACATTGCAGTTGGATGTTTTGCCATTTGAAAGTGAGTAACCCATTGGAGAATCTGGCTTTCATCAAGAAAAGGCAGATGAAATCACAGCAACAGAAGATCATTAATGCACAACATACGACAGTATAAAGCAGGCCTCTCCAGTCCAGCCTGATCTCACTGGAAAAAATAACCATTTTACAAGATGAAGATTACGCATGATTATCATTACGACCCAATATGATTACATATGATTTTCAGAATAAAAGAATGAAGACTAGCCAAATCATACAACAGAGATTTTTGAACAAATACCACTTATCCACAAATTTGCCAAAATGTGAAATAGTTACAAATTGCCATGAGACTGTATTGTTCAGCCTTAATGTGAGTGACAACTATTTGAAAGGATGAAATAATATACTTAATATACCATCTGTGTCTTTGGATTATGCTTCAGGATGTCAGTAACACACTGTTGCTGTTTTCATTGTCAGTCACTACCATATGTCCTAGGAATCATAATTAAATCTCTTGATATCCTGCGTCAATGAATATCATTCTCTTTCTGTTGGTCACTTCTACAATCATAATTTGCATAGCTGGCCACAGCCAAATATTCGGGTATAAATCGTTCATAACACACTCATAACTTCTGTCATTTCTGATGCTTTGTAAAGGGACCCCTAGTGTTGGAACTCTGACACAACGTCGAAGTGAACGAATGAAAGGGAACGTCTCGGTTACGTATGGTAACTCTTGTTCGTTTACTGGCATTGCTGACCTCTTTATCATTTTATGTTAGCCCTTCGGATAAAATTGGGTAAAACAAGAAAAAATTCTAAAATGATTTCTAATATCTTAGTTATTTCAGGTGAAAGCTGAATGGGGCTCTCCGTCTGTTATAAGAAATCATAATATGCAAGTAATTTTTTATAAGTGAGCAATTTATATCACTGCGACATATGCAAATGAAAACTCTTAAAGTATCCTACCAAATGTAGAAATGAGTGTAACACTATAAAAATATTAAATATTTGTTAATGTTAAAATAGCTCTTATAATCTCATCCAAGTATTATGAAAAATAAGTGCATTTAAGTAAGGTGTAATTAACCGTAGTATAAGCGGAATAACTTACTCCGGGCCATTGAATTATTAGTAAAATAATGCACACCCGAAGTAGTGATGTGGCCATGATGCGAAGCCCCAATAAATTAATTATTTTCAATATTTTCCTGAAAATAATTGCACACCTTAGAACGTCCGTCAACCAATCAGATTCAAGCATTCAATATTTATTATAACTAAAAATAACACGAATGTTATAGGATCTACATCATATTTGGAGCTTAAAATGTAATTTTTTTAAATAAAGCACAACCATCTTTGGCTGCAAATCTTGGCATGAACTTAATAGAAGTCATATGCATTTTTTTGTCATTGGATACATGGTCACATATGGTATAAAGTGATGAAGTCATGGAGACGAAGACTGAGTTGCTATATCTTTCTCTGTCGTGGTCTGGCAGTAAATTCCCTAATTAAACATCAGGAACAGATAGAGGAGGAGAAAAACAGAAAGACAGACAGACAGAGAGATATAATATCAGACCCGGGTCACCCAAAGCTCAATGTTTGCACACCTGACATGCAGTGTTACATCATTTCTACACTGAAGGCCAGTGACGTGACACAACGAGAACGCTCATGTTAGAATCAATAAAGCTTGATTAAAGTGCTCTAGTTTTGTCACGTCTCGTCACCCTCTCTCAGTATAGACATTGTGTTTGTCTGCATGGGTTTCAACTGACCTGTATATGAAGACTGTGACCGTTACGATGATGATAAAAATGAAGCACACCACTATGGAGATCATCTGGTGCATGGTGACCGTCTCTGAGGAACAAAACCAAGAACACAATCTCCACACATCTGAATTTCATTAGAGTTCACACAGACAGCAGTAAGACCTGCTGAAATCCTTTCATACATATTATTTTATTCGGACCGCTTCTCTTTCTTTCTCTTCCACAGATGTCAGTGTTTGAAACTGCTTTAAAGAGAACTTTATGAAAGTGACAAAACCCCAAATGCATGATGAGAGCAATGCAAGACTGGAATTATTCAGATGGGTCATTACTACTATGTACGGTTCCATGTCTTCATCATGCATGGTCTTACATTTATAAAGAAGATGATATTAGTATTTTTAACACAATATCCCGTTCAGTAGGTTGGGGTCAGTACGCTTTATCTCAGCAAGAGCAAATGAAACTGATCAAGTGACAGTAAAGCCAGTTATAATGTAACAATTTATATAGTTGTATATTGTTGTTATTCTGATTTTTTAATTTTCTATTCATCAAAAAAAAAAAAAAAAAAATCCTGAAAAATATCACAGCACAACTCTTTTAACATTCATATGAAAATGTTTCTTGAGCAGCAAATCAGCAAAATGGAGTGATAATGTTACAGTAAACACGAGTAATAATGCTGAAAATTCAGCTTTACATCACAAGAATAAATTACATTTTAAAATATATTCACATGGAAAACAGCTTTTTAAAACCGTAATAATATTTCACAATATTACTGTTTTTTGTTGTATTTTTGGTCAGTTGAAGGTGGCCTTGGTGAGCAAAAAATTACCAACCCCAAATGTTTAAACTCCAGTATATATTTAGATTTGAATCAGTAGTGACTAACTGCTTAAATAAAACTGGCAATTTATTAAAAAATATTGTAAGTATTGTAATATTATACAGTATTAGATTTGATGAATTCTGTGATTAATTTGTGCTGTTAGTTGGTTTCCTTCTTCCATCTTTAATAAACTTACATAATTTGGGTTATTTACTAAGAAATTTACTTCAAGCAATGGTTTACTTTGGCTATTCGTTTCTCTCCTGCTCATTTTCTTAACATTGTATAAATCAACAAAGCTGATGTGCCAGAGCTCTAACAGAGCATATTTCAGTCTTCATGGTGTACAGAAAGACCTGTAAAAATCTGTTCAAATTAAGCTGCAGTTAAAAATGGTGCTGCACAACAGGAATAACCCATTTTAGATGTCTTTTCTTACTCTTGCTCCTCAGTGGGCTCTTTGAGGATCATTTTCAGGTGACGAGTGTTTCACCCGCTCTCTCAACAATGATCAATTGCTGTGTGCAATTTTTTGGATCTGTTATTAACCTAAATTTAATTAAGTAACATTACAGAACTACATTAAAACAACATGAAAAATGCCTTGATTTAATTATCACGTTAATCATTAACTCCAAGTGTGTTATCCTGCTTACCCATACACATTTGTGCATCTGTTAACTCATCCCTACAATCTTCATTTCAGGAGGTACTGATTCTACTTTGAAATATTACAGTACACTCACTTATGACGAGAAACATTATTTAACACTTTATACTTCTATATATGATGCTTGCAGGTGTATACTTAATGTATTCTGAAAAATACTCATTAGTGAAGAATATTGTCCAGTCAGCCAGTCAAATATATCTCAATAGTGTTAAAATAAACAAATGAAATGGCTGACTATATAATGCCTGTTTTATTGCATGTTTTATTGTTTTATTGCTACTTATAAATGCAAGGACATGAAATATTGATTTGAGTCTAATTTATTTTATTATGTGGGATACATTTGGGAACATGATTTTGGCTGAGTTTAGTGGAGTCTGGTGTCTTTTCATACAGGTCTATTATAACATGAGTTATATAGGGCTGCACTCACTTGCCAAGCAGGCAGGGTTGTCGTTTTTGAAGCCACACAGTGGGCTATCTGGAGGTGGATTTCCCTTCAGCCAGTACACCTTCATTCCTGGCTCTGGAATCATCCGCTTCTGACTGCCATTATACAAGGACACAATCTAGGACATACAGCCATCATTTCAGCAGTGGTGAGTATGGTTTAGCCATGTATTTTAAATGTGAAGAGGTGTATGATCAGATGAAGACCTCTGTACCTGATAAACTCCAGTATTCGTGTCGGTCATGTCCCATAGAGCAAAGTCAATCTCCCGATCGCCATTCTCATCCAGCTGAACGAGTCCGGTAACCCCTTTCAAGATTAGAAAACAAACATTAGATCAGAGGTTCATATAAAAGCTGGTCTGTCAGGCAGTGGAATGCAATTTGAGCCATTCAGCAGAAAATGCACGAGTACTGAATGTAAACAATGCTGATTACATTGATTACGTTCTGGTGAAAGCTCGCACATGTGACATGGTACTCACTAAAATGGCAGAACTCAGGAAGAAGAACTGTGGAATAAATTTTTATTTTTGTTTACTTTGCACACAAAAACTATTCTCGTAGCTTTGCAAAATTGAAGTCGAGCCACTAATGTCTTGGTACGTTTCTGAGACTGGGACTGTCTATGCAGGGTCAGAGAGCTCTCAGATTTCATCAACCAAAGATGAACCAAGGTCTTATGGGATTATTACGACATGAGGGTGAGTAATTAATGACATAATTTTAATTTTGGGGGCAAATATCTATTTATTAAATTTCACAATTACTTCTTTTGTCTTTAAATATGGTTAGAATATACTTATGAATGTACTGACAAGCATTTATGGTAAACTAAAATATCCTGTAAAGTCACTTCATTTGAAACTTCCATGTCAATAAATTTGTAATTACACATTAGTACATTTGAAATATATTAACTTTAAATGTAATATCAATTAACACATTACAGTTAAAATCTAATATTTAAATGTACTTTAGTATGTTAGACAACATATCTAAATAAGTGTACTTTAAAATAAGACAAAAGGTCATTAAAATATAATGTTTTGAAATGCATACAAAGTACACCTTTTAAGTGTGTTAAAAAACCTCGGACCAGATTTACTTAACAGGGTAAAATTTCAAAAATGCGCAAATCAAAGAACACAGACACAACATCTCATTCACATACAGACCAACCCACAAGTCACCAAGTCACAAATAAGCAGAGCCGATGCCCATCAGGGGCCTGTTCCATGATGGAAGCTGAACAAATTCAGAGTTACAGGATTGGTTTTGAGTTGACAAAACCAAATCTCTCCAATCTTTGTTGGTAAGATGATGCTGATCATCAACTTTTTTTGTCAACTCAGGCTTTGATCCTGAGTTTGTGGAGCGAGTGCACATGAATGTGTGACATCACTGGTGAACAGCCAATCACAAACCTTGCAACACAAAGCAAGTTTGATTTACTTCTCGTGAGATACCCAGCGAGATTCAAAACTAAGGGTTAAAGGTTTTGCTAAAGGTTAAGAGATTGAAGAATATGACAAATTTAAAAGGTCATATGAAACATGAAGGAGGACAAATAAAATAAATCTTGCTCTATCAGTGCAGTCACAAGATTTGAAAAAATATAGTTTTTTTTTTTTTTTTTATAGTGCAATCTATTGATATTACAGCTTATTTATACAGGTGCTGGTCATATAATTAGAATATCATCAAAAAGTTGATTAATTTCACTAATTCCTTTCAAAAAGTGAAACTTGTATATTATATTCATTCATTACACGCAGACTGATATATTTCAAATGTTTATTTCTTTTAATTTTGAGGATTATTACTGATAACTAAGGAAAATCCCAAATTCAGTATCTCAGAAAATGTGAATATTACTTAAGACCAATACAAAAAAAAAGATTTTTAGAAATCTTGGCCAACTGAAAAGTATGAACATGAAAAGTATGAGCATGTACAGTACTCAATACTTAGTTGGGGCTCCTTTTTCCTGAATTACTGCAGCAATGCGGCGTGGCATGGAGTCGATCAGTCTGTGGCACTGCTCAGGTGTTAGGAGAGCCCAGGTTGCTCTGATAGTGGACTTCAGCTCTTCTGCATTCTTGGGTCTGGCATATCACACCTTCCTCTTCACAATACCCCATAGATTTTCTATGGGGTTAAGGTCAGGCGAGTTTGCTGGCCAATTAAGAACAGGGATACCATGGTCCTTAAACCAGGTACTGGTAGCTCTAGCACTGTGTGCAGGTGCCATGTCCTGTTGGAAAATGAAATCTGCATCTCCATAAAGTTGGTCAGCAGCAGGAAGCATGAAGTGCTCTAAAACTTCCTGGTATACGGCTGCGTTGACCTTGGACCTCAGCAAACACAGTGGACCAACACCAGCAGATGACATGGCACCCCGAACCATCACTGACTGTGGAAACTTTACACTGGACCTAAAGCAACATAGATTGTGTGCCTCTCATCTCTTCCTCCAGACTCTGGGATCCTGATTTCCAAAGGAAATGCAAAATTTACTTTCATCAGAGAACATAACGTTGGACCACTCTGCAGCAGTCCAGTCCTTTTTTAAGCGAGGAGCTTCTGATGCTGTCTGTTGTTCAAGAGTGGCTTGACACAAGGGATGCGACAGCTGAAACCCATGTCTTGCATACGTCTGTGCATAGTGGTTCTTGAAGCACTGACTCCAGCTGCAGTCCACTCTTTGTGAATCTTTCACAATCCTCTCCAGGGTGCGGTTATCCCTATTGCTTGTAAACCCTTTTTTCTACCAAATCTTTTCCTTCCCTTCGCCTCTCTATTAATGTGCTTGGACACAGATCTCTGTGAACAGCCAGCCTCTTTTGTAATGACCTTTTGTGTCTTGCCCTCCTTGTGCAGGGTGTCAATGGTCGTCTTTTGGACAACTGTTAGGTCAGCAGTCTTCCCCATGATTGTGTAGCCTACAGAACTAGACTGAGAGACCATTTAAAGGCCTTTGCAGGTGTTTTGAGTTAATTCGCTGTGTGCCACACATTAATTAGAGTGTAGCACCAGGTGTCTTCAATATTGAACCTTTTCACAATATTCTAATTTTCTGAAATACTGAATTCGGGATTTTCCT
Organism: Carassius carassius; assembly: GCF_963082965.1. Taxonomy (NCBI): domain Eukaryota; kingdom Metazoa; phylum Chordata; class Actinopteri; order Cypriniformes; family Cyprinidae; genus Carassius; species Carassius carassius. The sequence goes on from NC_081762.1 coordinate 23,387,667, forward strand.
TAGTTGTCAGTAATAACCATAAAAATTAAAAGAAATAAACATTTGAAATATATCAGTCTGTGTGTAATGAATGAATATAAATAAATCAACTTTGTGATGATATTCTAATTATATGATCTGTATACATTAAAATTTATTTAAAATAAATTATTTATATTAACTGTTTAACTAAAATTGCTTGTGTGTAATAATAATAATATGAATCATAATAATTATATAAATCATAAAATGACTCAGTAATGATCATTAACGCCAGACTTAAAAAAAAAAAAATCTTTCTTTTTTTTTTTTGCATTAGTGACCTTTAATTTGGAGCAAGATAAACTGGGGGAGTGACTTTGTATCAGACATGTGTCACTTTTCTCAAATCTGATCTGTCCAACTTCAGTTTGAGATCTCTAACCCAGAACATAACCTTCCCCGGAGCAGGTTAGCCGTGGAGTGTAAGTACCTAAAACCCAGGATGGGTGCAAACTAACCTGAAATTTACCTGGCCAACCAGCTAATCCAGCTTCATGGTACAGGCCCCAGATGTGTGGGTAATCAACTTACTACATAGACGCAAATTAGTTTAACACATGCTTTTTGGGAAATTATATAATGGTGCAAATACTAGTCATTTGATGAGCGCAAAGGTTAATAATTTGTGTTGTTGTCAGGGTTCTGCCCTGGCAGCTGTGTCGGTTTTGTCTTTGTCCTGTGCATGACCACACGGCTTTGTCTTTATGTTGGCCATGTGCTCCTTTCGTCCTGTCCCTTTGTTTCAGATTTCCAAGCCCCCTCGTTTAGACCTTGTTTGGTGCTCATTACTTGATTGTTCTCACCTTGTGTTTGTGTGCTTTCTTTCCTATTTATTGTGTTCATTTCCCTCATGTGTTTGCTGGTTCGTTTTGTGTGTAAGTTAGGGTTTGCTTTGCTCTCTAGCTGATCTTTACGAGTCTTTTTCCTTGTCTGTTAAGGTCTGGTATTTATCAGTTAAAGTTTATTTTGTCACTGTTTTCCTCTAGGCTAGTTTCAGTTTCTCTTTTTGTTTGGTCTCATTTTTAGTTTCTCTCGAGTTTGACTTGTTTCTTTTAAGTATGTTTTTTTCCCTTTAGAGTTATTTCCTTGATTTGGACTTTCCAGTTATTTCTAGAACTTTTTTTTCTTGACTTTTCTTTGTTTCTTTACCTTTTAGTTTACTTTGGTTTGTCAGCTTTGGTTATTTCTCTAGCTCCCCTTTTACTTTGTTTCTAGGTCATTTTGAGAAAGCCCTAACCACGCCCCCTAATGGCACGTAGCATGCATAGCTTAGTTAGGAGCAGACATTTTAACTTGACAGCAGCAGGTTACAAATCAGACTGGCTGGACTGTTTATTCGACGGTTGTTTATGTTTTCCCTGTGTGTAAATGATTACGGACCACATTTGTGTGAAGTAACATATTCAACCAGTCTATGATTAAAAAAGTTAAATTGGGATCCTCTCTCCTGTTTCTCTAACCGGAATCACAGACCACCATCTTGGCTGCACTACACATGAAACCATTGAGCATCCCATAGGCTCGTATATAGTCCTTCGAGCTGGATGTGCATCAAGATGTACCCTGAACCTCCCAATGCAACTGAGCCTGTCGTCCAGCCTCGTCCTCCAAGAGAGAGACACCTTCCTGCCCATCTCGCTGATTAAGACGTCCAGCTCCCACCTAACGTACATCCGGAGCCACCTCCTGCTGATTCGACTTAGCAGAGACCATCTAGACTATCTAGATCTAGATCCATTTCTTCTGGTACGATGTCCAGTACTTCATCAAGATCTTATCGCAGTGCACAACACAGATCTCCCAGACATGGACTCTCCGGTCTTCAAGCTGCCCTGTTGGAGGAAAGGCTAAAGACTCTGGACTTGGAAGAACTTCAACAGCAGATTGAAGAGGATGCCATTTTAGATAAGGAGTGTGAGATACTAGATGCTCAGGCTAGAGAAGCACAGTATAGACAGGAACAAGCCACTAAGGCTAGAGAGTTACTAGCTAAGCAGGTAGAAAGCCACTGATGTCTCAAAAAGGTCCAAAATGAGCTTGAGGTTGCTAAATATGTTTGTGTACTTCTCAAACAGGAATCTCAAGATGTTAATGTCGCTGTGACGAGTGGGGCGGGGCCGAGGGACATGGGAGCGAGGCCGGTGGAGTGATTGGAGATGAGCTACACCTGTTCGACCCACCGGTCTCGAAGCCCACGGAGGAGATGGAAGGATATAAAACTGGAGCGACGACAGTGAAGGACGAGAGAGGACCAGGCCTGGGCTTTTAGTTGTGTTTTGGTTTTTATTTGTGCGCACCAGTCGTCCGTGAGGGGCTGGTGCGCTGTTTTGTGTTTGTTTTGTAATTAAAGTTTCATTTTGATTGTCCGCCGGTTCCCGCCTCCTTCTTGCCGAAGATTACAAAGGTTGTAATTCATTACAGCGGTGCTGAAACCTGGGAGAAGGAGGGACGCGCTGCTGAAGATCCCTCGCCGCTGTGGTGAATCCGCGGTGCCAACGAGCAGGCGAGGAGTGTGCCGCCATGGACGCTTGAGGCGGTGGGCTGGAGCGAGTTGCCGGGGACGGGCGAGCTCGCTACCGGCCGCCCACGATAGGGAGGGGCGGCTGCCGTCCGTGAGGGAGCGGAGGAGTCTGCGCCGTTCGCCAGGTGGCCGGAGCCTGCTGCCATCCGCCGGAACGGGGAGGAGCAGGGAACGGGGGACTCCTGCCGGCTGCCCAAAACCGGAGGAGCCGTCGCCGTCCACCGGGCGGTGGAGGAGTGTCGTGCCGTCCGCCAGGGCCGTCCAGTGCCGCCGCCAGGCACCGCGGAGGAGATCGCCCAGCTGGTGGAGGGCCGAGCAGCGGTGCGTCTGGGAACTGGATTTTTTTTTTTTTTTTTTCCCTCTCTCGTCTCTGTCGCTCCTCCTTCCATCTCCTTTTCTCTCGCCTCGCCTGTCCTACCCCCAGGTTCCCGCAGGTCCCCGTGAGCGGTCCCCCCCGGAGGGAGGGGGGGGGAGTAGAGCGCAGTCTCGGGAGTACCCCCCGGCCTGCGAGGGGCGATGGGGGTATGTGACGAGTGGGGCGGGGCCGAGGGACATGGGAGCGAGGCCGGTGGAGTGATTGGAGATGAGCTACACCTGTTCGACCCACCGGTCTCGAGGCCCAAGGAGGAGATGGAAGGATATAAAACTGGAGCGACGACAGTGAAGGACGAGAGAGGACCAGGCCTGGGCTTTTAGTTGTGTTTTGGTTTTTATTTGTGCGCACCAGTCGTCCGTGAGGGGCTGGTGCGCTGTTTTGTGTTTGTTTTGTAATTAAAGTTTCATTTTGATTGTCCGCCGGTTCCCGCCTCCTTCTTGCCGAAGATTACAAAGGTTGTAATTCATTACAGTCGCTGCTTCACAGTCACAGCTTAGCTGTTGATCCTCTGTCTGAGGTAAGCACTAGACAACACATAGCTGCTGCTACCACTGATGTTAAATCATCTGCCCAAGTAATGCCTAGTCATTCTATCCCTTGCCATGTTAACTTCTTACCTGTGTCATCAGTAATGCCTTCCCCCATATTGCCTGCCGAATACATTACTGTTTCAGTAGCCGAATCTCCATTCAGTTCTGTCACCTCAGCTGCCGAGTTAACTCTTCCCAACACAGTTACAAGATCGTCGGCCTCACTAGTTACTGCACCACCCACCTTAAAGTCTAGGCCAGATTATGCAGCTCCTTTACCCCTTAACCCGGGTTTGGTGGCCAGGCCGCACCATTACTCAGATACCCCTATAACCTATAGTCATACACCCCCTGTCAGTGTGCTGCCTACAGTTTCATCTACAGTCCCTATAACATTAGGGGCTCCCTTACATGCTCAGTCCTACCATTTCACGAATCCTAGCTCTCACTGGACAGCAGTACCCTATCCTGCTCCCCCATCTGACCCCGCTCATAATCGGGCAGTGATGTACCCCTGTCCAGCCCAACCACCTGGTTTTGAAATGTTAGCTGCCTCAGCTTACGGGGTCCCAAAGCCAGCAAACCCATACTTCGATACTGGTCTAGAAAGTGTCTTTGCATTATTGAAGATGGCCTTAGACAATTTAATGAATAACCAGCCTCATTTAAGTGAACATTGCAAATATCAGGTCCTTTTAAGTCACTTAAAACTTCCCAATGCTCTCCAGTTGGCCAAAGCCTATATGTATGACCCCAGACCATACACAACTGCACTGCAAGCGCTGCAGGATAAATACGGCCAACCACGTCAACTGGTTCAGTCCGAATTATGTGTCATACTGAATGCACCAGCAGTCATGTTCGGTGATGCAGAAGCTTTTGACACCTTTTCCCTATCTATCCAAACACTAGTAGGGATGCTCAGAACTTTGGAAGGCCCAAATGGATACGAGCTGCACTGTGGCTCTCATGTTGATCGATTGTTTAGCAAGATGCCACCATCATATTGCGATGGGTTTGTTGAGCACTGTTTCAGCCGAGGTATTTTGCAAACTGGCACAGACTGCACTTATACTTTACCCGACCTGTCTGCATGGCTGCAGATGAAGCCACAAGCAAAGTGCATTTCCAATAAAGCAGCTACCATGTATCAGATTGATATGGCTAGACTCGTCAAGAAAGATCTGCAAAGGTCAGTACCTTTTCGTTTCAAAGTAGAGATCCACATCCATCTTGTACTCAGCTGTTGCCAGTTTAGCTTTGCAGGGACCAATGAAATCTCAGACTTCCTCTAAAATTCAACCCTTCTGCCCGTACTGTAATACAAAGGACCACTTCCTTAACATGTGTCCCAAGTTCAAGATAATGACTACAGATCAAATAGTACAGTGGATAACCAATGAGAAGCGCTGTTGGAAATGTGGGCGAACCTATAAGCCAGACAGTTGTACTCCGAAAAGAACCCGCACCAACTGTAAAGAGTTACATCTGACCATCTTGCATGATGCAGCTTTACAGATCCAAAAAAGTGTGCTGCTGTTTAACATTCCTACCCCTCAGGTCTATTTAGACTGGCCCAACCGATCTCAAAAGGTAATGCTCAAGATAGTCAAGGTCTTACTGCACAACCATAAGAAAGTAGTGGAAGCATATGCAGTGTTGGACGATGGTTCAGAGCACAGCATTGTTTTGTCACAGGCTGTAGTTCAGTTGAACCTCCCCACTGAACCTGAAACACTAACACTACGCACAGTCCATCATGATGTAGTTAATTTGCACGGAGCCACTGTTTCCCTCTATGTGTCACCCTTGCACAGACCAGGCAAGAAATACCTGATTCCTCATGCATTCACTGCAGATAATCTTAGACTATCTGAACATTCCTACCCTGTGTCTGCTCTCCAGCACAAGAATGAGTATCTTAGGTCCTTGCAATTACCCTGGATTGACCGCGCCCAGCCTTTATTGCTTATCGGGTCTGACATGCCTCACCTGCTTACTCCTGTCCAGCCAGTGTGTATGGGACCTGCAAATGGACCAATTGCCATCTGTACTAGACTTGGTTGGACCCTCCAAGGTCCTACAGGGTTTAGTCATCCCATCCTTTCCACCACACAGTGTCTTCACATAACCACAACCACGTTGAATACGGAGTTAGTCAAGAACGTGGAACGCCTCTGGCAAATTGATACTCTGCCCTATGTAAACGAGAAGACTCCACTCGCTCCAAGCAAGACCAGTATGCCCTCTCTCTTCTCCAGACACATACCACCAGGGTAGAAGTCAGCGGTGTTATGCGATACGCCACTCCCTTGCTCAGACGGCCCAATGCTGAACTTCTTAGAGCCCCTAAAGAAGCAGTGATGGCAAACCTTCGAAGCACTAAGTGTAAACTTGCTAAAGACCTTAGGCGAGCTGAGTCTTACTGTTCTGAAATGAAGAAACTGCAAGAAGCTGGCTATGTAGCAGAGATATTGACGTGCTCCGAGACATGGTCGATCGGTTTGTTTTTGTTTATATCGACGACATCCTGATTTTTTCCCAGAATGAGCGCGATCATGTCCAGCACATCAGACGAGTGCTCCAGCGGCTGCTGGGGAATCGTTTATTCGTTAAATTGGAGAAGTGTGAGTTTCACGCACAGTTATGTTGGTCGTCGCAGGCCCAAGCTGCGTTTGAGAACCTTAAGAGTCGATTTGTTACGGCCCCCATTTTAACGACCCCTGACCCATCTCGTCAGTTCATTGTGGAGGTGGGGGTTGGGGCAGTTTTGTCTCAAAGATCAACTTCGGACGAGAAAATACATCCCTGCGCCTTCTTTTCTCATTGTTTAACCCCCGTGGAACGGAACTATGACATTGGGAATAGGGAGTTACTAGCTGTCAAGCTGGCCCTGGAGGAGTGGCGTCACTGGTTAGAGGGAACGCGATTTCCGTTTATCGTTTGGACTGATCATAAGAATCTTGAGTACATTCGCACCGCCAGGAGAATAAATTCTAGGCAGGCTCGCTGGGCATTATTTTTTGGACGTTTCAGGTTTACCATTTCTTATTGCCTGGGCTCTAAAAATGGTAAACCTGATGCGCTGTTGCGGGTTTTTGAGGCTGAGGCAAGTCCCACCCTCCCGGTGGCCATTTTCCATCCCAAACGGGTTGTGGCTGTGGTCACCTGGGGGGTGGAGTCCAAGGTCCGCGCGGCACTACGCGATGCTTCTGTTCCCACTGGATGCCCAGAGGGTCTGCTCTTTGTACCTGAGTCAGTCCGAACTAGCGTACTTCAGTGGGGCCACTCTTCTAGTCTAGCTTGCCACCCTGGAGCGACTCGTACTTGTAGGTTAATCAAGCAGCGGTTTTGGTGGCCGTCCGCGGCGCAGGATGCTCGACGGTTTGTGTTGACCTGTCCGATTTGCGCTGCGTGTAAGGGATCCAATCGACCCCCAGCAGGGCTACTTCAGCCGTTGTCGGTCCCTTCGCGGCCCTGGTCTCACATAGCGATGGACTTTGTGACTGGCTTGCCTCCATCTAGGGGCAAGACTGTAGTTCTCACTGTGGTGGACAGGTTCTCAAAGGCGGTCCATTTTATTCCCCTTCCCAAATTGCCGTCAGCGAGGGAGACAGCGACTACGGTCTTAGATCACGTTTTCCGTATTCATGGCCTTCCTGGTGAACGTAGTTTCTGACAGAGGTCCCCAGTTTGTGTCTAGGTTTTGGACAGAGTTCTGTCGACAGCTGGGGGCGACTGCGAGCCTATCTTCTGGTTATCACCCGCGGACTAATGGTCAGGCCGAGCGTGCAAACCAAGATTTGGAGAGAGTCCTGCGCTGTGTGGCGTCTGCTGAACCGTCATCTTGGAGTTCCAGGTTGACCATGGTAGAGTATGCGCATAACTCCCTCCTGGTCTCATCTACGGGTTTGTCTCCCTTCCAGTGCTGTTTAGGCTACCAGCCACCTCTATTCCCCTCTCAAGAATCCGATGCCGTTGTTCTCTCCGCGCAAGCGTTTATTCAGAGATGCCTCCGTACTTGGAGGATCGCCAGAGAAGCCCTCACCCGGACTGGCGAGAGGAACAAGGCATCGGCGGACCATCAACGTACTAAGCCCCCACTTTACGTGTGCTGTCAGAGAGTCTGGTTGTCTACTAGGGACATTAACTTCAGACTGCCCTCACGTAAACTGGGACCCAAATTTGTTGGACCGTTTATCATCGCCAAGGTGCTTAGTCCGATGTCAGTACGGCTCAAATTGCCCCCTCAGTTTAGTAGGATCCACCCGGTGGACTGGCGACCACCTTGTGCTGAGGCGCTGGGCTGGCGGCCATCTTGCATTGTGGCGCTGGGCTGGCGACCACCTTGTGCAGTTCACTGGGCTGGCGGTTCTCCTGTCTGTAGACCCCGTTCTAGAATCGGCCATCCCACCGGGAGAGACAGGTGTGGCTGGGGTAATCCACGGAGACCGATGTTGTAAATAAAATACAAACTACCAGAAATTATAGGCGTCCAACTGCTCCATTTCAATTCGAGGAACCGGGTCTTCCAGCCCGGTGTTGAAAGTGTCCTTTAGGGCCACATCATTATATCCCATCCCCTCAGCTAGGGACCAGAACATTTGTGCCATGGCACCCACCTCATTGCCCTCTTGGCGGAGGGTGGTTAATTTTAAATATTTCGCCCTCCGCTCCACCATACTGGCTGGGAAACGGGAATGACGTCCCACACCGCTGGATCTCGACATTGATGGAGTCCTTCTGTTACGATCGGAGACCCAGTGCAGGTTTGGCATCATTACATTACAAAACACTCAAGAACCTATGGCATTTGAGGTTTCTGATGATGTCTAGTAAGCACTGAAGCTTATTTGGAAGAAACCCATGTTGAAAGTATTTAAAAAAATACAGCATTTTTGGAACAACATGAGAATGAGTAAATAAAAACTACATTTCATTTTTGGATGAACTATTGTTTTAACAGGTACAGAGGCACGTTCAAAATAACTGAATTTGTGATGGAACTTGGCTGATTCACAACAGTCTGATTATAGTTATAAGAGTCTTTAGAGAGTTGCTATTCCTGATATCCTTTACCCATGTCATGTTCCCCAGGTATACTTTCAAATTTTCATGCCAAAATGGTGTGAGCGGGTTTGAATGCATAACGACTACATGTATTTTGTCAAGCTGCAGACTCTTTCAACCCTTGGAGTCCAGTGAGTATCGTTTTCAGTGATAGCGGGATGGAGAATGACTTTTGCTGCCTCGGCATGTTGATAATGATCAATACTGCTCACCATGGGAAGCGAGACAGAGATGGACTGCAATGGCGATGAGCAAGACATGTTATATGGAGTAGAAAGAATAACAGAGTGACGCGGAAAACACAATGAAGACAGAATCGGCCAAGACTGTGATTAGAAATCAATGCTGAATAAAGAGACTCAAAGATAGTGTTGTGTCTAGAGAGACTCTATTAAAACAGATGTCATGAATGCACATCTTTCTGAGCAGTAATGGTTATTTGGGCTCCCATGGTCCCAGTGGAGAGCCAGGTTCAGCTAGCAGCATAGAGTTTCATCCCTGTCACGGCCCCGTATCCATTTGAACCTCACTAATAGGCTGCCAATATGGAGTGTGTGTGTGCATGCATGTATGTGTGTTAAGTGGGGGTACGTGCATGTGTGCATGCTCAGGAGTGTTTGTCTCTCTGATCGAGGACATAGTTCCCTCCCTCCTCAATATCTGAGCCGGAGTGTACCAGTTTTTGCAGCATCAAATTAAATGAATAAGGAAAGCAGTTACTGGAGCCTGCAAAAGCGTGTACTCTTTGAAACAGCCCCTTTAGTTAGATTGATTTCAGGTTGTGTCTATGTGATTAGACACCAGCGTTAATTTTGTAATTTGACAGACCCCCCTCTTGCATATAGCGACAGGAGAAAAAGCAATGCTGCCGTGACTGGCATGGCTTTCTTCCTTTAATTTAAGCTCTAATTAGCATGGTATTTACAAATAACAGCAGTGAAGTAAGATGGAAATGTCATGCAGGACTAGGGCTGTCAAAATTGCTCAAAAATGACGTTTGAATATTCCCTCTAAAAAATACACGAATATCCGAACTATTCGAACATCTGGTGGCGCATGTTGTCAATGACGCGCATTACGTCAATAACAGGCAAAAATAACACAAAGAGACATAACTACTTGTATAGGTAGTCTATTTAAGTTTAAAGATATATGACAACGTATTACCTACACAAAAACAAGGAAATCATCTAATGGCCAAAACTGCAGACCTCACGCTCTCTCTCACCCTCACGTTTTCTGCGCATAATGGTTTAAATGAACAAACAAATTTTTGTGCAAGCAATTTAAGGTCGCGACTGTTGTCCCAAATATAGCAGGCTTCATTCAGTGATTGAAACAAATATTATTAATATTAATTGAAGTTTTACAGCATATATAACTGACATTGAATGCTCCGAGCGAGCTGTGCTGTGGTAAACAAAGGAACTTTTCCTTGACATGAAACGATAAATAATCAAACCTCGCTTCCATTGCTTGACAGAACTCCCCGAAGCCTGCCCCATCCGCGATACTGATCGGTCTCATACTGATCGGTCTCATGTCCTTACAAATGAACGAAATTATTTTATCCGTTATGGCCTCTTGTCATGCTGCAGACAAAGTGCTTGCGGCGGGCGATGCAAAGTAACGTTAAGTGTCAAGACGTGACTGTTTAGCTGGAGTTCCACACATTATGCCATGCTCATTTGGGTGCACATTTTTGAGATGTGCTTGCATACAACAATCTCGCGGGTCAACAATTTTACTTCATTTTCTCTGCTGCGGTCGAGTTGGGCTCTGCACTTGCTGGCATCTTCCATGAAGACGCGTCAACTTTCAGCAGTGATGCTGTGCCAGACAGTGCGACTCCTGTGAGGCTGTGACCTGTCCCTGAACCCTCAGGCGCGCTAGCGCGCCCACTCGCAAAGCAGACAACCACGCCTCTACTACCGCGGGCCTTTTTTTCCACATTTTTTTTTTATTCGAATATTAATTTTCACCTTCGAAATTCGTTTTTTTAAAACTATTCGAATTCATATTCGAATTTAGAATATTCGTTGACAGCCCTATGCAGGACTTTCGGTTTCTAAAAAAAACAAAGAGCTTGCTTTCAGAAAGAATAGCGCAAGCTGAATGAATGTAAATGTTCATTAATTTAAAAAGGAAAACCTGTATACATTTGAAATGCATTATAAAATAAAAGTATCTGATGAATGTAAGATTATGGTAAAAATTGCACTGCTAAATGCATGATCATTAATAATGGATGCTTAAAAAAATATTTTTAATAAATTTGACAGGAATTAGAATACAAAATACAAAAAATATATATTTTTTTTATCGTTATCACAATTTCTGCTTCTCTTGATTGATTAAGCATAATCATCTGCAGTAATTTATGCTGGTTATTTATCCTGAAAACTTTTCATATTGATTTGACATTTTCATGATCTTGAACTGGTAACAAGCCTACATAAGCTCTTATACCTGCAGCTGCCAAGAGTTGTCAAGAGTTTCAATCCCACATTCAGAGCTTTTATCTTAAATGGATACATTTTCTGCCAAGTGTTTTAATTAATCCCAAACTGGCAAGTATGTGTATGTGCTCTTTCTGCTTTGAGAAAAAAGCACTGATGATCTGAAAATAACAACAAACATGTTGACTGGAGTTTTGTGATCTCTATTGAGATATTCAGCCCAAATGAGAGTGTCATACAGCCAGCCTATGTTCCTACTAAATCTGCAAGTGAACCTCATCGACAAACTGTATTAAATCCAAATATTGTGCCACAATACAAAGCCTTTTTTGTCATTGTGAGAGAAAGGGAGATTCCTGCAAAATGCAATCCATGTATGTTGCTCAAATTGTTTATGATTTTTCTTAATAAAAGACCATTTTTGGCAATAATAGGATATAACACATTTTTCAGCTGTCACCTTCTGTATGATTTTGCACATAAATACTCATAAAGAGTATTATAAAGAGTAAATCTTCATTCATACTGCAAACCATTTACAACAGAAACACCAAATGTTTCCTTTTATGAAATGTTATCAATAGGATGTTCTCTTGGTAAGCAAAAACACAGCATATGCGGGCAAGTTTGAACAAGTGGGACTCATGTGGTGTGAATGTGCTCTAAAAATCCTACCGTCAGAGGACACAAGAACTTCATATTGCCACCAGAGGGATTGCGGACTGAATCATGGGGAGAGGCTTGCAGAACATTCAGATGGTTTGCTTGGGTGTGGGAATGGATAGAGTGGGGTCTTCTCATATTAAGACATATAAAAAGCATGAACATTTCTAAATCTATATTCTTCCCACCCTGACCAAAATATTTCCTGTTCACATGATCTGCATGATGGGAAATGCACCTCGAAACACAAGCGAAGATGGCTAGTGAAAGCAATTATTACTTAGAATTCATACATCTCCAGTAATAACAGGCTGTGCTTCCGAAGGGGTCAACATTGAAACAGTTTAAATTTAGTGTTGCAACACTGGACCTGTAAGCAACATTTGATGATTTGCTCCATGGAGTTTACAGGGCCTGTTTTCTAAATTTTTTCTTTTCTGTTATAATTTTTCTGGATTTCATTTGTCTGGTTTTAATAGTTTTATAAAATTATAATAAATAGAAGGATTTCTTATAAATTGTTAAAGAATATATGAAAGTTTAAACTTGTGCTTTCAAGCAATTAATCAAGTTAGTTTTTGTTTACACAATGTGTGTACATTTATTATGTATATATAAATACAAACACATTAAATTACAAACACATCATATTAAATTTATTTGTATATAATATAAAATATAATAAATATAATACATTTATATTCATGTAAATATTTCCAAAATATATACTGAATGTATATGTATTTATATATACAAAATAAATAAACACAGTACACATAAATAAATTATGTAAACCATTTTTTTATTTATTTTGGATGCAATTAATCATTTGACAGCACTAGTTAAAAGATAATAGTGCCGTATAATTTCTATATAATCATTTAAAAAAAAAATCTGTGTTGTTTGTTCTTCTGAAATGTGTGTTTTATGATTTAATACTAATTTATTATCATAAATGATGGTAATAAAAGGAATGTATAAAATATTAACTTTTTTTTAATGAACTGAATTTATAAAAAAAATTTGCAAACAAACTGTCAAAACTGTTTGTTTTGGACAAACAGTTTAAATTAAAACATGGTTTAAAAACGATGATATGTGTGTAACATTCCTCAAAAAAAAAAAATTGTTCTTATTGTTACTTTGAGAATTACATTTTACTGCACAACTGCAATTTATTTCTGTCATAATTTCTTCAAGTTAAAGCAAACTTTTATTTTATTCATCCAAATTGTGTGAAATACCTTAACATTCCCAATTATACAGTAAATTCCATTCTGTAATTCCATCTGCATTTTCCACATCACTGAAATCATAGTGACCTGAGTTTAATACACTGAGGAACATTGACAGAGGTTATGCGAAAAGGACTTCACAGATGGATCAACTTCAAATTACTAAGAAAGATGCATTCAATATATTTTTCTTACTTTGTAACCAAAGCAACTTAAAAAAACATTGACTCTTAACTGGGTATCTAATACAAAGCAAGAGCTCCGACAAGGTCAGAATTGATGGTTGGCGGTTGGTAGAGAGTCTGTAAGAATGAGCAGACAGAAAGATTTTAGATCTCAATTGATTAAGAGCAAATGAATTTGAGTCCTCAGTCAATATCAAGTGGATTTGATTGCCTGTTATAAGAACTTCACAGCATGACTGCTCACACACTGTCGATAGCATTGGCCAGCTTGTGAAACAAACAGTCTATAACGTTACTTGCTGAGTCAAATATATACATAGTAGTATTATGTAGAAAACAATGGCTTTGAGTTTAGTGGCATCTGTTACTACTAGATTGAATTATAAATAAAAATGTGGACTTTTTTTGTGCGTAACTGTTATCAATGGTGATTTTGAGAAAGGTCTGGCAGCAATGTCATGAAAGCTTCTACTATGAGATACTTGTCACAGTAAGCCAGTATTAACTTCCATATTATCCTGTACTTGTACTGGCTTAAAATTAATATACTGCGTGTGTACTATACATCCATTATTTCATTTTCTCTCTTATTTTTTTATCAATATATATAACAAATATCCTATGCATGTTCCACCTGTACAAGGAAAACAATCCAGCATCCACTGCAAAGTTCCTGCTCTATAGGGACATCTTCAAGCAGCAAAACCTCAGTTTTGGGCAGCCAAGAAGTGATACTTGTGCAAAATGTGACGCCCTGTTCTCAAAATTAGTAGCTGCTACAACAGATGGAGAAAGGTTGAAGATCACAGCCAAGAGTGAGCTTCACCACCGGAAAGCCGAAAAAGCGTACACCCAGTTGCAGGCTGACACAGAGTGGGCCAAAGCCAATGATGACTGCCATGTCATTCGTATCGACATGCAGGGGGTAGTGTTCACGCCAAACCTGACACACTCCAACGTGTACTATCAACGGCAGGTGGCCAACTACAACCTCTGTATCCAGGAGATGGGCATTGACAAACCTCCTACAATGTGCCTCTGGCATGAGGGCATCGCTCACAGAGGTTCCATCGAGGTGGCAAGCTGTCTTTTGAAGTGGGCAGAAACATCTTTCGCTCTCCTAGTCCAGGCAAAGGAACGGAAGCTCATCATCTATAGTGACCGATGCTGTGGGCAGAACAACAACTGGCGAGTCCTAAACCTCATGGCCCTACTCGTATCTAGAGGGTACTTCAGTCAGATAGAGCAGAAGTTCATGGTGTCTGGTCACTCCTTCCTTCCCTGTGACCGTTCATTTGCCACGCTGGACAAGAGGCGTAAGGTGTCCACACTCCACACCCCCAGCGATGTCGCCGAGATGATCCGTAGAGCCAGGCAGCTGCATCCATTTAAAGTAATTGAGATGAAATGTGCGGACTTCAGGCAGCTCCCTGATGCAACATTAAAGCATCCACCTGGCTTTCTAATAACATCCATGATGTGGTTGAAAGTGACAGGTAAAAAACTAAAGAACTAAAGAACTAGACTAAAACTAAACTGGTTTTCTGAGATTAACAGTGTTGGGGATATGTGCATGAAGGAAGAATCTTTATTGAATTTCTTGTTGAATCATGATTTCAGCTGCTGATCCATGGTGTGTCCACACAAAAGGTAGCCACAGCCTCTATGAGGGATGGAAGCACTGGCTGATCACCAAACAGAGGAAGAATCAACCACCTCCAGCTCCCTTGTTCTCCACCACGTATGCTCGTGCTTACGAGGACCCTCTGCCCATCAAGGAGAAGCACCGTGACCTTATGAAAATGCTAGCCTACATGCCAGCGGAGGCCCAAGCATTTTATGGGACATTAGAATGTGAAGAGTAGCCTTGTATGTGTAGGTCATGTGCAGGGTAAGGTGGGATATATTGTGTATATTGTGTGAAATTAATCATGAAAATAGTTGTAGCTTATCTTGTATGCCTTATCTTATGTTGTATAATAGGAATATATAGGTATTTTTTTTTTTTATTTAGAACCAAAAAAAGGAAGACGTATATGGTAAACTAGCATATGGAACCAGCATGGAATGAAGATGATGTATGTCTGTATTGTAAATATGTATTGTTTACCGTTATTACTGTTTATTGTTTGTATGTATTGTTTATTGTAAGTATGTACGGTTTGTTTGTACTGACATTTATTTACTGTACTATAAGTAGGGCTATGTATTGTTCATTGTTCGTACCGTATTGTCCGCGTTTTTGTTCTGTGATTTACGTTGGCAAAAAATTAAAGAAATTGAAAGAAAGAAATGCTTAATATTTTCTTTAAGGTTCTGTTACTGTATTAAAACTAAGATTAAGGAATCAAATCTCCACTGGTTTAAATTGATATGATTAATTGGACTTATACTGTTATTCCACATTAACTGGACATATACTGTTCTTCCACATTCCAGAAATGGAATTACTCTAACTTTTTATTTTTAAGATTGATACTAAAAAATCCTATCTCATTAGAATTGGGAAGCTTTTGTTGTCTATCTTCAAGTAAAAAAAAAAAAAGTAATATAATATTCAGAGTCCAAATAAAAAAAAATGTATTATTCAAAAATTGAAAATATGGACTTATATGGTTATTCATCTCAAGCCCTCAAATAAAGCTCTGTATGCCACTGGATCATTTAAAGTTCTACACACTTACTGTCTTCACACCCAAGTGAACACTTCAGCCAAATACTTATAATACATCATGTAAGTCGACCAAGTGGTCAAGTGCAAAGACCACAAGTGTACGTTTTGGGACAGACTCAGAATTTGTCTATGCAAAAGTACGCTTACGAGATCATCAAACATTCGGCAAAACTGCCTAATGTTACTGAGAAAAATACTGTCAATGTCCGTAAAGACAAAAGAGGTAGATGACAGAGGTACTGAAGGACTCATACTCTCTGATAATTCAAGTTTTGATTATTGTTCTGAACATATACTGTACATTTTGTTAATGAATAATTTTCATCAATTCTTGTCAACATTTGAAACCGAGATGATAACAAAATAAAAACTTGATTTGAATGACAAAAACTATTACAAAAATCTATTAACATTTTTGTCAACAAATAAATAATGTTCGTAATGTTTCACTTGATTATACATTTAGTCAGGAATTAAAGTTTGGAAAAAGTCTAACTAGTAAAATGTTTAAACATTATGTGAAACCTAATACAAGTATATAAATAAATAAAAAGAGACCTACTCATGTTTATGATGTCTGCTGAATAAAGTGCTTCATTTTTTTTTCTGAGGAAATCCAAATCACATCTTTTAGGGGTGAATTATGTCTTATTCCTCTCATCGCGAAGCAAACAGTAAAATAAAAAAAAAACCTTGAAGAACAGTCTCGCTGTGTTGGCTTCAGTTGTGTGGGCGTATTCAAGCCACACGCTTCAGTGAAACATTAGAATCTGAATAGCACATTCAGCGCGGGGGCGTGGTCACATTAGCAGATAAGGAAGGGAGATGTGAAAGACTGGACATCGCGTAGTTTTTTATATGGATTACTTTATCACAGAATATTTGTTTTTGGTCCAGCACCTGGCTGTGTGGTGTGCCACCAACAACCTGGAACTAAACACCCAGAAGACTAAGGAGATGATTGTGGACTTCAGGCGGACTAGGAGTCATGCAAACACACCCATCTACATCAACGGAGCTGTAGTGGAGCGTGTGTCGAGTTTCAAGTTCCTTGGCATCCACATCTCTGATGACCTCACCTGGTCCCAAAAAAACACCTCCACACTGGTCAAAAAGGCACAGCAGCGCCTTTACTTCTTACGGAGCCTTAAGAAAGTTCACCTGAATTCCAGGATCCTTGCTGAATTCTACCGCTGTACCATTGAGAGCATACTCACGAACTGCATCTCAGTATGGTAAAGCAATTGCTCTGCATCTGACCGCAAAGCACTCCAGCGCTTCTCATTCCAACCAGATGACCCGACGTTAGCTGCTCGCATTTCAGCCTGTCTGAGTGACATTTCTAGCTGGATGAATGACCATCACCTTCAGCTTAACCTTACGAAGACAGAAATCCTGGTGATTCCAGCTAACCCATTGCTTCATCACAACATCTCTATACAGCTGGGTTCGTCAACCATTACCCCTTCGAGGACAGCCAGAAACCTAGGAGTTGTGATGGATCATCAGTTAAGTTTCACAGACCACATTGCTACAATGACCCGGTCCTGCAGATTTGCCTTATACAACATTAGGAAGATTAGACCCTTCCTGTCAGAGCAAGCCACCCAACTTCTTGTCCAAGCTCTTGTACTCTCCAGACTGGACTATTGTAATGCTCTCGTGGCGGGCCTTCCTGCATGTACTGTCAAGCCTCTGCAATTGATCCAGAATGCAGCAGTGAGGGTTGTCTTCAATGAGCCAAAAAAAAGCTCACTTTACTCCTCTCCTCATCAGGTTACACTGGCTACCAGTAGCCGCTCGCATCAAATTCAAGGTACTGATGCTTGCCTAAAAGATGACCACTGGCACGGCACCAACATACCTCAAACTCACTGGTTCAATCTTATGTGCCCTCCAGAAGTTTGAGCTCTGCAAGTGAATGACGCCTTGTGGTGCCATCCCAAAGAAGTTCAAAATCACTCTCACAGTCATGGGCGTAGGTTTAGGGGGGGACGCTAGGTACTAGTCCCTATCAATATTTTGAGATGACAGATTTGTCATATATTTAGCAAGCTCCCTTGAACTGCTATTTGTATCTTTGCACTGCTATTTGGATCGATTCTAACCGCCACGACGGCAGTACAAGAAACGCTGTAATTTGATTGGCTGCGGGGTATCTGACAGACTACACGCGCGGGCCGGGACTACTTTTAAGCTTGCACTAGCAGCGAGCGTGTGGTGTGTGTGTGTGTGCGCATGTTGACGATGGTAAGTTACCAGGGCTGTCTCTGTGCCACATACAAAGGCCAGAGTAAAAACATTTTAATAATCAGTTTTTTTGCCCCATTTGTTTCAAATGCAGACTAGTATTAACTGGTGATAGTATGTGTTACCCAGGATGATAGAATGCTACGTTAGCAAGTAACAATGTCAATTAGTCTGTACCTTAACTTAGAATCTTGCAGTCAACATAAATGTGAGTGTACTGGAGGGTAGTGTTTATAATAGAAAGGGGTTATTATATTTATTTTTTGTTAGTGTAAATACTAATGTACATAATAATTTATGTTTATAAAACGTTTGGTTGTTCAGCATTACACAGTCTCAGGTTTTTATTTTTTGAGAGTGCATTTTTGAGATTATACAGTCATACTAGCTCTTTAGGGACAGTATACAGGATGGAATATCGGGGTCAGGATACAATATAATGAGATGAAGTAGATTCACTTCTGTATTGTGATATTCTGTATTGCCAACAGTCTAATATAAAAAAGGAAATCACCATTAAATCACTTGTATCTTACAACAAAATAATTCCGGGATGTGTGTGTGTGGGGGGTGGGGGAGGGGGGGGGGGTGGGGGTGTCCCGGGGTGTCCCCACCAAAGCTGAGACCAAACCTACGCCCATGCTCACAGTCCTTCTCCTGGACTGCGCCCAGCTGGTGGAATGACCTCCAAATCTCAATTGAGTCTTTACTCATTTTCAAGAAACATCTAAAGACTCATCTTTTTCGCCAGCACTTAACCAACTAATACTAGCACTTTTCCTTCTTTTCTTTTCTTTTCATTTAAAAAAAATAAAATAAAAACCTGACTATGCGTTCGGTACTAGACTAACTGAGACTTGTCATGGCACTTGTATACTGTTGTTGTTCTCTTGTTGACCTGACTGCTTCTATTGTTCTCATTTGTAAGTCGCTTTGGATAAAAGCGTCTGCTAAATGATTAAATGTAAATGTAAATGACAGCCTCCGCCCCTGATAAAATTGCCTCTCCTGAACGAGGAAAGGTGTTATGTGGTGACACTGGTCAAGACAAGAACACGGGGATGGGTAGATGAACCCCAGAGAGAAAGAGGATGTCAATAGACAATCTGTTGCAGACGGTTTAAGGATGTCCTCATGGACGGTGGGATGGGGTGGGGGGGTTGCGGGTGTGGTGAGATGGAGGGATGTGGGTTTCAACATGCACATCAAATGGCGCTAATTTATGAAGAAATCTGAGAGTGCCCAGGGAGTAGGGCTACAGGGATTAAGCCACTGGGAAGATGATCTCTTTGACTTCAGCAAACCCATGATGTAGGAAAGGAAAATGAGAAGTCACTCCAAAGGCATGCTGAGAATGGTAGATATGAAATGCAAAGTGGACATGTTTATGAGCTTCGACTCAAAAAGGAAAACAGTTTGTTTCCATAAGAATTGCAGAGCGCTGGTGAAACTGTGGGAGAGTAGCTGCACTGTGGTTTCCTGTGCAAAAATATTAAGCCTAACCCTAAAAACAAGTAGTTGGAGTAAAGTACCAGTTTACAAATTTGAAATTACATTACTAATTGGCAAGTAGGATTATTATAGTTAACTACAACCACAACATTCACTCTCCCCACCTACAATCCCTGACGGTACGAGACTCAAACCCACAACCTTTGGGTTGCGAATCCAACTCTCTAACCATTAAGCCAGAACTTACTTTAGTCTAAGTTTAAATCCTAAAATAACTAAAACAGAAAAATAAATAAATAAATAAATGAATAAATAAATAAATAAAAGCTATATCAATGTAGTAAAAATACTATAAATGACACTTAAAATTAATAAAACATAAACATAAATTTAAATAAAAACAGAAAATATAAAGATAAAAACTCGTTTAAACTATTAAATTGACAAAATTGCTTTTTAGTCCAAATAAAAAAAAAAATTCAGTAATAAATGGATCCACCAATATGCTCTAAACATTGTCAAAACAAGATACAATTACTAAATTAGGGGAGTAACAGTACACATATCTGTATCGAAAAGTTTCGATACAAGGCTTTTGGTTTGGTACACATGAGTAACCAACAAACACACCATTGTTTTTACCACTGCCTCAGTGAAACTTCATTGGAAACTTCCAGTTTTATATATTGTATACTTGTATACAATAAACAAAGTCTCATCTTTCAATTTATTATTTTTTTTTCAGGAAATTTAAACAACGTCTCTTTGATGTGGTGCAACAGATGACTGTATAAACGCCTCAGTTCAAACAGCTGCACAGAACGTGAGTGAGCGTGATAATCCCTTCCTCTTTACTTCTAGTTTTAATGTGAAATTAACATGAATGAACATCTCATGCCTCACGTAATCGCTCAATCACTGTTTCAGCCATGGAAAGACGTCAATAAAATAGCTTGTAAACAAAATGCCACGTAGCAATTTACCTCAGGCAAGTCATCAGTGTCCACAGCTTGTTAGTTTGCTAGAGAAATGAAGTCTAGAGCATTTCACTAAATAGTAGATTATATACTCGCTATAGTTTACTTTACCTGTTAATGATGTTAAGTATTTAATATATGTTTAAATAAATCTGTTATGAAACCTATTATGACAGCCACTGTGAAAAAGGAATATATTTCAAAAACAAAATAGAAATTTGATAATGTCAAATTTAATTTAAAAACTGCATTATGTGCAATTTATAGGTTTGATTATTATACTTACAAACAGGTAACTAGAGTCAACTGATGTCAGCGCTAGCTGGAGGCAGCAAAACAAAAGGGAAACTGGAGGCGGCCCATTTAAACCAGTATAGATTCGGCTAAGTAAGGAGCTTAAAATATCATCTTGTTCTGATGTTGGGTTCCAGAATCTATGTAATACAGCCTTAAATTAGAAATGTGATTGCATATCTACTGCCACTGCCAGACAAAAACAAAACAAAACAATGACAGCTCTAGTTAGACGCAATAAAACGAGTGGCTGGACAGAAACGAAGATTAAAAATGCTCGCCTTTGCAGCGCACACTTATTATCAGAAAAAGTTCAATCCATCCATCCATCCATCCATCCATCCATCTTCTTCCGCTTATCCGGAGCCGGGTCGCGGGGGCAGCAGTCTAAGCAGAGAACCCCAGACTTCCCTCTCCCTAGACACTTCCTCCAGCTCTTCTGGGGGGACACCGAGGCATTCCCAAGCCAGCCGGGAGAGATAGTCTCTCCAGCGTGTCCTAGGTCTTCCCCGGGGTCTCCTCCCAGTGGGACGCGCCCGGAACACCTTCCCGGGAAGGCGTCCAGGAGGCATCCGGAACAGATGCCCGAGCCACCTCAGCTGACCCCTCTCGATGTGGAGGAGCAGCGGCTCTACTCTGAGCTCCTCCCGGGTGACTCTAAGCGATCGCCCAGCCACCCTGCGGAGAAAATTCATTTCGGCCGCCTGTACCCGGGATCTTGTCCTTTCGGTCATGACCCAAAGCTCATGACCATAGGTGAGAGTAGGAACGTAGATTGACCGGTAAATCGAGAGCTTCGCCTGCGGCTCAGCTCTTTCTTCACCACGACAGACCGGTACATCGACCGCATTACTGCATAAGCTGCACCGATCCGTCTGTCAATCTCCCGTTCCATTCTTCCCTCACTCGTGAACAAGACCCCAAGATACTTAAACTACTCCACTTGAGGTGGAACTCTCCACCAACCTGAAGTGGGCAAGCCACCCTTTTCCGACTGAGGACCATGAAAAGTTCAATAAAGTATTGTATTTCGTTGTTATGGAAGAGTCTACAGATTTCTTGCCATATGTTTCTTGCATCTCACGATGTCGTGAGTCATGTCGTGTATAAAAAAAGTCAGTGTTCATGTTTGTAAAACAACAAACTGACAATTTATATATAATCATTTGTAATTGTATACAAATTGTTGTGATTTATTGTGGCTGGAACAATAATGTAGCTGTAAAAATAGTTGCCTGCTGAAATTGAAATATATACATCTTCATCATGACTAAATAGACACGGAGAGTTTGTCTTAACTATACACATTAGAAGTGATCCACCTCATAGTAACAATCCTGTCAGATCATCCATCCATCCATCAAGTTTAAGCTCTGTTCTTAACTCACAGTAATGTAAAAGGGCTCCCTATAAATTAGAGCATAAGCTGAGGTATATATATATTTGTTATAAATATGAGTTACAGTTGAATTTATTTAAAGAAAGAGCAGTTTGTTCGGTAAACCACTGATTAATAATAATAATAAAAAAATTCTTATAATTTTAAGCTTAAAAAATACTTTTTGAAAGATGTGTCTGAAAACAAGTTGATAACTGAATGGTGGCCAATATGACATATATGTTCAAGAAAAATAAATAAAACATGCAAAATGCCTTTACTTTTGAGTTTTACAACAAATCAATTCAGTACAATGTAATGTAGATTATGTAACAAAGATAGCCCATTTATCACTTCAGTACTTTTTTCATTACTTTTGAAAGAATAACAATAACTTTGACCAATACAATACAAACGTTATATTTAGTGCTTATGTGCAGACACCTCTCTAGTCCAATTAAGCGCAAAACTCAGATAATGACAAATGCACCTTATTAAAAAGAAAAAATCTAATGAAATAAGGAGAGTGAAAGTTTTAGTATACTAGAGAATGGACTGCACCTGGTAAAACAGTAAGCTTAATGCAGAGAGCATTCAGGCTGAATGTGCTGTGTAGCTAAACACTAGCATATGCTGCATGAATGTCTGTGCCAGCACTCAGTTAAACACAAACCCATGTGACTCAGCACAATATTCAGATCATATTACCACAGTACAGCCCTTACACTTCAATGAGCATGCGTATCAACCAACTTTTATGACTCACTGCAATTACGTGTTGATTAGCACACCATCAACATATCCAGGCGAGCTATTTTTAAAAGTATGTCTGTAATCGGTTTACAATTGACACTAAAGCTCTGCTCCTAAATGAATGATCTACACAACATTCAAAGACATCACAGTCATAACACTTTGTAAATAATTAAACATTTTAAACAAACCCCTTTAAAGTTTAAGTCTTTTATGCTTACCAAGGCTGTATTTGATAGAAAATACAGAAAAATTGTTAAAGTATTATGCCAATTTAAAATAATTGTAAAAGTAAATATATTTTTAATCGTAATTTATGATTTTTAGCATAATCCAGTCTTCAGTGTCACATGATCCTTCAGAAATCATTCTAACTTGCTGATTTGCTGCTTAAGAAACATTTAAGAAACAATTTTTATAGAAACTGAGATAATATTTTTCAGGACTCTTTGATGAATAGAAAGTTCAAAATAACAGCATTTATATGAAATACAAACATTTTGACACATTATAAATACATTTATGGTCATGTTTGATCAAATTAAATTTTTCTTGCTAAATGAAATGATTCATTAATTTCCCACATTTAAAAAAAGTAAATGTACTGACCCTTTATATTGTTTGGTACATTTACAGAGGAGACTGAGCTCAGAGAAACAAGTGAAATAAAGATGTTGGACTAGAGAAATATGGGCTATCATTTCCATACTTTAGTATTAAACATGAATTATACTTCGATTTCATGAGTATATTAGGAGAGGAGCTGCTTGTACAGGCAATAGCCTAACATCTTTTCAAATCCTGTCCAAAAAATATATCATTGCTAAAAAATTGAAAAATAAAAGTTTGCTCCATATTGAACATCTTAAAAAAATCCATTATAAACACAAACACTTGAAAGTGGTTTATGGGGTCCTTAAATATATGTGAAGAACCCTAAAATGGACTCCAAATTGTCATCTGTAAAGCATTTCAGCTTTCCCCTCCATTCAGTGTTTCCCACTGAATCTCAATCCCATCATCTCTCAGCCTCTCTCTGCTGAAGTGTCTCCTCCATCGCTGCTTTGACAGGATTTAGTCCACATCATCTTGCATGGAAACGAATGCTGATCTGAGGGCCACAGATCCTCAAAAGAATCTCATCACTGACCTCCTGCCCTCTGACCTGAGCTCAGGTCACAAGTAGCACAGTGGATTTATGAGCAGGATCTCGTGGGTGATAATGTAAGGTCAGAGGGTACAGCAAGAGAGCGCGGCGGAAAGCACTTAAAGTAATGGAAGTGAATGCCGCTTCAGTGTTATCATTCCTCCCTATGGGAAATCTGTTGCAGAGCCATTAACACCACTGTTAGATAAGTGTGCTGTGCACTGATGCATTTATTAAAAGCTCTGCACTGCTGCCTATTAACTATAGTGTAAAATAACTGTGCAAGCTCGAGGAAATCAAAATGTCACTGACATTAAACACAAGGCATCGGACTGGGTGTTCTCATGGGTTAAACATCAACAAATGAAGACAGAATTATTAATGTTATGTATTAAGCAGATGCCGTCTTATCACAGTAAGCAACAGTATATTTTTACTACACAGTCCATTTCCCTGGAGTCACCTGGGGTTAAGTGCCTTGCTAATGTAAAAGCCCTGCTGGGGTTTGAACCAACAGCCTTCCAGCCATGATCATGTACCACCAAACCACAGTCAAATAGCAAATTTGTCTTAAATGACAAATATGAATCATTAAAGCACAGAGAAGGATGCAGTCAACTGAGCAAAAGTGACTGATTTCAGATTAAAAATGCTGTTCTTTTGAACTTTCTACTAAGGATATTTAAGAGTTTGTATCATGGTTTCCACAAGAATATTAAAGGAGCCGTATGTAGGATTGTGTCCAAAACTGTTACTGCAATCATTATAAAAATACTGTAGAGCGGTGTATCTCCTCCCCCCTACCCCCTGACTCGAGGTTGCCAGATAAGCTGCAGGATTCAGCAGAAACGTAGGCTGCTTCAATGAGCTTCCAATGGCAAGTGACGAACAGACGTATACAGTAAGTTTTTTTTTCTGTTAATTATGTTTATGCTTCATGAGAGATATTTTGATAAGTAATTATGTATTTAAAAATGTACTAATTGTTATTAGTTAACTATAATAGTAAAGATTTATGCTCATATGTGACATTATAATCGTAAAGATGTATGCTCGTATGTGACAGTATAATCGTAAAGATGTATGCTCGTATGTGACAGTATAATCGTAAAGATTTATGCTCGTATGTGACAGTATAATCGTAAAGATTTATGCTCGTACGTGACAGTGTAATCGTAAAGATGTATGCTCGTATGTGACAGTATAATCGTAAAGATGTATGCTCGTATGTGACAGTATAATCGTAAAGATGTATGCTCGTATGTGACAGTATAATCGTAAAGATGTATGCTCGTATGTGACAGTATAATCGTAAAGATGTATGCTCGTATGTGACAGTATAATCGTAAAGATTTATGCTCGTATGTGACAGTATAATCGTAAAGATTTATGCTCGTACGTGACAGTGTAATCGTAAAGATGTATGCTCGTATGTGATAGTATAATCGTAAAGATGTATGCTCGTATGTGACAGTATAATCGTAACGATGTATGCTCATATGTGACAGTATAATCGTAAAGATGTATGCTCGTATGTGACAGTATAATCGTAAAGATGTATGCTCGTATGTGACAGTATAATCGTAAAGATTTATGCTCGTACGTGACAGTATAATCGTAAAGATGTATGCTCGTATGTGACAGTATAATTGTAAAGATGTATGCTCGTATGTGACAGTATAATCGTAAAGATGTATGCTCGTATGTGACAGTATAATCGTAAAGATGTATGCTCGTATGTGACAGTATAATCGTAAAGATGTATGCTCGTATGTGACAGTATAATCGTAAAGATGTATGCTCGTATGTGACAGTATAATCGTAAAGATGTATGCTCGTATATGACAGTATAATCGTAAAGATTTATGCTCGTACGTGACAGTATAATCGTAAAGATGTATGCTCGTATGTGACAGTATAATCGTAAAGATGTATGCTCGTACGTGACAGTATAATCGTAAAGATGTATGCTCGTATGTGACAGTATAATCGTAAAGATGTATGCTCGTATGTGACAGTATAATCGTAAAGATGTATGCTCGTATGTGACAGTATAATCGTAAAGATGTATGCTCGTATGTGACAGTATAATCGTAAAGATGTATGCTCGTATGTGACAGTATAATCGTAAAGATGTATGCTCGTACGTGACAGTATAATCGTAAAGATGTATGCTCGTACGTGACAGTATAATCGTAAAGATGTATGCTCGTATGTGACAGTATAATCGTAAAGATGTATGCTCGTATGTGACAGTATAATCGTAAAGATGTATGCTCGTACGTGACAGTATAATCGTAAAGATGTATGCTCGTATGTGACAGTATAATCGTAAAGATGTATGCTCGTATGTGACAGTATAATCGTAAAGATGTATGCTCGTACGTGACAGACAGAACGGTAGCTGTTAGTCTAACTTGTAATGTTGTTTTCCTCAGCGTCTCAGCATAATGACAGAGAAACGGGCTCCTATAATGCATTGCTAATGTTAGCATACGTCCATGTGAGCTAACGTTATGTTACTTTGCACAAACATGCATAACTTTGTTCGACTGTCATGAATATATGAAATGTCCATTGACATCAAGTACAAGTTAGCCAAGCATAGATGAATCTTACCTGTCCAGGAGAAAATTAGCAACGTTGGCGTCTGTGTTCAAATTCTTCTCCGTTTTCAGCCGTCTCCATCTTTCAAAAGCATCTCCAATACAAATTCTGGTTTTATTTCGGATTTTTTCACGACGAATTTCTGAATTATAACGAGGTCTTTTTGATTTAGTAACATTAGACATTTTTATCCGACTGGGGTTAGGGTAGATTACAGCAAAGCTGGCAACACGGATCCCGAAACACTACTGACTTCGTGATTGTTAGATAGGTGGAGGGAGGCGCGTCAGGCCAAAACACAAAATGACAACATCAACATCAGTTGAGGGCTGCAAGTCCACTTTTTAAATGACAATATCCTGGCCGGACTACTGTTGTCAGTGATATAAGTATTTGAAATGAACATGATTTCTTAATGTCTAGTGACACATCAGGGCCATTTTATGATTAATTGAAATAGATTTCTTACATACAGCTCCTTTAAGCAAATCTTTTCAACATTAATAATTAGAAATGTTTTCGAGCAGATATTCAGCATATTAGAATGATTTCTGAAAGATCTTGTGTCACTGAAAACTGGAGTAATTATGCTTCATGATAGAAAGTAATGATAGAAATGATTAAAGTTAAATTTATTAATTTAATAAAAATAATTTCACAGTATTACTGTTGCACTGCAAGCTTTAATCACATGCATGCAGCATTGCTGAGCATGAGACTTAAAAAATAAAAAAATAAAAACAAGAAGAAAAAGGAGAAAAAAACATTTACAGTATATAAAGTCTATTAATTAGGTTTCAGTGCTACTGGTAATAAATAATTATGATTTTTAAGCATATGTTGCTTTGTGGTGAATTTTGAAAACGTTCCAAAATTGCTACATGGTTTTCAGGACTGTAAATTTAACTTCTAATGAAGTACACATGCTTTGAATTTGAGTTTCACTCTCTTTAAGTCTTCTCAGTAAGCTATAGAGGGTGAATTGTGGCTAAGTTCATGTCAGAGCAGCCTTTTGACACTCACAAACACAAACATTATAAATCTACAGTAATGTTTCATTAGACTATCTGTGATTTACTTAATGTTTAATAAAAAATCCTCAAAAATTTCGACACGCATAAATTGTGTTGATATTTTTAGGCAATGCAATCATTTATCAATCAGTAAACAAGTAAAAGTCTTTAAGTATGCAAGTACAGATTTTCTCTAAAACACTGTATACAGTTATAGAAGTCATACATGTTGTGATTCACTGTGAATAACTATACACAAACTATCTTGGTTTCATAAAAAAAAGTACATGTACTTGAGGTTTTAGAGCTACTGGTTATTTCTAGTTTAAATATCTCAATTATGAGTTTATATCACACAATCCTGACTGTGAGTTGATATTACACAAAAAAAAATCATGCGAGATACGTCAGAACTGTGAGATGTAAAATTGCATGAACTAACCCCCCAAACTGTGAGATAAAAAGTCACAATTACATTTTACAATTTTTTTTATTCACTGGCAGAAATGGCCTTCCTTACAGTTGGTTAGAGGGACTTCTTAACTACAGCTTTTTTTCAGTGTTCAGATGGATAAAGGTTTTTTTCAAATTCTTTGTTATTCAGAGTCTATACCAGACCCCAGCTTCTAAACTCAAAGATTTCCTCAGGCAGCCAGTCATGTGAAGTGCTAATCTGATGTTGCACAGAGATCAAAAAGAGACACACTGAGAGCGTGAGACATCCTTGTGGATGAAACATCTGGAACCTAACTGGAAGAAGAAAGCTCGAGAAGAATGCAGGGGACTGAATGCAACATGATGGAAGACACAGGATGAGATTGTGATATATGGGGTGCCAGAACAGACATAATACAGCCTCGCATATCTGCTGCCACTGCCAGACAAAAAAACTGTTGACAGCTATGGTAAAACACGATAAAACGAATGGACTGGACAGAAACGTTTGTAAAAAATGCTAGTGTTTGCAGCACACACTTATTGAAAAGATTCAATAAAGTATTGTCTTTTGTTGTTATGGATGCATCTACAGATTTCTTTCCATATGTTTCTTGCATCTCACGATGTTGTGTACGAAAAAATGTCTGTGCATGTGTCTAAAACAACAAAATGACGTTTTATATGTAATCATTTGTAATTGTATGTACATTGTTGTGATTTATTGTGGCTGGATAAATAATGTAGCTTTAAAAATAGTTGCCAACTGAAATTGAAATATACATCTTCATCGTGACTAGATAGACATGGAAAGTTTGTTTTTACTATACACATTAGATGTGATCCACCTAGTAACAATCCTGTCAGATCGTCCATTCTTTGAGTGAGAGTGTAATGTTACAGGTCGGCCGATCTGGTTTCGTGATTAAAGTTAACCTTTTCGACATGTTTCAGTGTTGTTGTTGCTGAGCAATGTTATGGACACAATGTTGTCTGGGGGTTTGACAGAAGGAGGACGTTCTGATGTCAGCTTTTTACGGAAGTCACAACGGTTCGTGAAAAATCATTGCTACTTTAACAAGGCTGTGTGCATTTTAATGTGGACTGACTGTTTTGAAATTTATATGGTAGTTACATAGCCCCTAGACCTCAGTTATCGTGAAAAAAGCCAGAAAATTTCAACTTTGACAATATGGGACCTTTAATACACCTCAGATGATGAAGGATAAAAACAAGGAAATGCAGAAAGAGGACAGCATTGATTGGATGAGAGTGAGTGTGTGATGAAAATAAAAAGTACTTAGGAAGTTCTTAACAGCTTCATCGCAGGTGTTTCTCCTAAGATTCTTTAGCGGAAATAAAAAAGACTGGTGCTGTCAATCGACTGATTTATTTAATCAAGATTGCACATGTTTTTGAATTTAATTCTAATAAAAGACCTCCACATCTAATAATAGCCTTCTGAGGTACACCCTTTTATAAACTAAATGGTCTCAAGTCAAATGCGTACCTGGGGGCACGTTTTCGCGATATGCGAAATACGTACCAATAAGTAAATATCACTGCAGTTTCCAAAAGAAATGAACACTAGAGGCAGTAAAACTCCAACACCTTTTATTCTTTTTCACACAAATTTACAGAGTTTCGATTAATAAAACGTAATTTTCACACAATTACTTGAAGAATATCATGTTATGAATTTAAAACAATATTAAAATGCTGGGAGATATGAAAACTGATGCTTTTGAATTTTAGCATTGCACATATCCAGCTTCATATCTATGGGTTTTCAGAGGCGTGGAGCTCTGGTTGGAACCCTTTGTAACCATGGTTCAACAAAGCAGTTCAAATCTGCATATAAAAGTTGAAATGGCATGGTTGCATCAACAAATGCATTTTTAAACAAGTTTTGCATTTGTTAACACTATCAGGCAGGTTTAGGATTGGGTTTGGTGTAGGGCAGATTTCCAACACGGTAGAGCATTAACTTCTAGCGACAGTCCCTGATATTTAAATTCTGAACCACCACAATATGTACCAGAAACAATGTAATAAAAACACACCGATATGTTCCTAGATAAACGTAATAAAAACGTGCCAGGGTTCACATATTGAGCCCATGTTTTAGCCTCACTCAGTGGACATTTCTCTTTGAAACTGCTGCGATATGTTCAGTAAGGTATTTGCCATGAGACTGGGTTGATACAAACACACATACATACAGCTCATCAGATATGATAAACGCAGAAGCTCAGATATTCAAACCTAATGTCTCACAACCAAAGCTCATGACAGAGGCACATGCATTATTTTTTTTATTTTAGTGTGCCTTTATGATCTTTTGGATCTTCGAAGTTTTGGTTACCTCAACTCTCAAAAGTGATTTTATAAAAAATATCTAAATTTGTGTTAAACCAAAGTCTTACGTGTTCGACATGACATGTGGATGAGTAAATGATGAGGTTTAATTTTTGGGTGAACTAACCCTTTAACATTGTTACATTGTTTAACATTGAACATTGTTTTGCATTTTATGGACTTAATTTACATATAAAATGTGACAAAATGTTTTTGCTGCCAACTTGTTTTCAACAGTCTCTGATGCCCGTTACATTTGAGTTTGTACAAATTACAGAGTTCGCCTGTGGGTCATACTTCAAACTTATTGTGCTTTGATGATAATTAAGGGTGCTATAAGTGATTTTTTCTTTCTAAACCACTGATTTCCTACTGTAATTCCTACTGTAGGTTTTCCTGCAACATATGTGTAAGCGAGAACCTTTCTTTAAAATACATTTGATTTACAAAATTAATTTCAACATCTACAGAGCTCTCTAAAGGCTTCTCAATACAAGCCACTCTCATTTCGTGTTTAGCTGTTCCCTGAAGGAGTTATTGGTTTGTTGGGTGTTGCTGTGCTTCATGTAGTAGAGAGAGAAGCCTGGGAGATTGTATTTGTCTGTGGTAAATATCGTGAGATTGGATTTATGCACAGTGGGTCATTGGAGAGAGAGAAGATAATGGGGATTTCAGGTGGATAAATGGATGGGTGGAGAAGGAGATGAAGCAGATATGTGAGGGGCGTCAGGAGTGTTGGGACAGGGAAAAGAAGAACAGGCAATTTGAGGAGCTTGATGGCATTTGTGTTTAAATTGGGGACATATTAAATCCAAACAAACTGCGGAGGGGGATTATCCAGTCACAAACAATTTAAATAGGATTCTGGCATTACAGAAGTATGAGGTGATTCTGCTGTGAACTTCTGAATTTCCCTCAATCGCATATCAGTGATTGAATATGCAATAATGTTTCTCACAGCCGCAGAGAAGCCCGCTGTTTTTTGTTGAGAGAACAAGAGTAGTCATTACATCCACAGATTCAGTCTTTTTCAAGGACTATGTGTTGTTGTAATGGCTTTTTTAATAAAAAAAAAAACAAGAAACAAGAAAAGAATCACCATGTGTTTATAGTTCATGACTAATACAGCATTATCCTTAAGTACAAATCACTTTTGTTCATGTTTCTTTCAGTTGTTTTTTTCCCATTTGTTTTCTTAGTTCTTTGTTTTTGCTTTATTTTTTCATTTATTTGTGCACTACATTCCTTCCACGATTTTTCTAATATTTGTTCATATGTAATTTGTTTTTTGTTTGCTTTTGGATTAGTTCAGATTTTTTTGTTCATTTGTTTTTTCTTTTGTTTGTTTTAGCATTAGTTTTTATTTTCCTTTCATTTGTTCCCTCTTTCTGAAATTCATATTTTTGTTTGCTCTTTTTTGTTTTTGCATTAGTTTAATTGTCCTTTCAGTTGTTTGTTCGTTCTAATATAAGTTTATATTCATTCTTTAATTTGTTTGCTTTTGCATTAGTTCTTATTTTCCTTTCATTTGCTTGGTTTTCCTCATTTATTAATATTTTTTATATGTTCAATTTTTCTTTTGTTTCCTTGTGCACTTGTTCTTATTTTCCTTTCTTTTGTTTGTTCTTTCTTATGTTTGTTTACCCAGAAAAAAAAGACATTCTGGTTGTTTGTGGAACCTATTGTTCATGAGTCAAGATTAGATATTTTGTGGACAGGAGCCCTAAGCATAGCTGAAGCTTTCACTACAACACACGTCATACCACAGAACGTGAAACTGAACTGCTGTAAACTAGAAACTCAATGCAGAGAGTTTTATTTTGCCTTGTCAAGCTTTTGAAGTATTGATTAATGTAATTGTTAGTGTTTTTAAATAAAAGTTTTCTAAACATCATCAACTTTTTTTGTTAGCTGTTCTTTGAATACACATTAGCTCGTTTCATCTTTCGTTTGTTTGTTTATAAGAGTTTTTCGGCTCAGGTCCTGGGGAGCTGCTGTCCTGCTGAGTTTAGTTCTGACTCTAATCCAACACACCTGCCATCTTCAGATGTGGAGCTGAACTCTGCCAAACAGTGGCATGGACAAGGAGTTAAAGAACTTAAAGAACTCCAAGTTTGCTATTTCTTGTTTATTTGTTCCTTTTCCTTTCTTTAATTTGTTCATTTAGATTTTCATTTTCAATTTCAACATGCTTATGTGAAACAAACACATACAAATACAAACACGAACACGCACTGACACATCAATGCACACAAATACACTGAGCGGTTCTTGTGTGGGATCAGGATCGATTTGTTATGAATCCCTTATTTACACTAACTCAAAAGAATGTGTTATGCAACACTGTAAAAAAAAAAACGTAGATTCTACGGTAAAACGCTGGCAGCTGGGGTTGCCAGAATTCCACCGTAAAGTTACGGGTAAAACATTTTTTTCTTTTACGGTTGGCAGCCATTGTCATTGTTGTTTCTACGGTTAAATCTGGTGCTTGAGTCAATGATTTACTGTAAAATAAAAAGTATTAACTTTAGGAAAAAACATTTTTATAAACAACGGTTTTATACCTTAAAAAATACAGTTACATTGTTGTAGGTTTAACGGTTTTACTTTATATTTACAGTTTAATACCATAATTTAACTGATATAATATTAATATACGAACTTATTGAAGCACTGAAATCTGTTTTGTACCTTTGTATTACACTGGTAACCACCAAAAGCAGGTGGTGATGAGAGAGTCATGTGGTGAAACAAAGCCCATCACAAGCAGCTTTTAAATAATAAGATACATAGAAGGTGCACGGTGTCATTCACACAAGCACTAAACACCATCATGGTGAGACTCATTAAACTGAAATATGCAATAAACATTAATTTAACAACATTTTATGTAACATACAAACCTAATAAACATAACAGATGAGAAAAAATTAAGAAGAAACATAGTTATTTCAAAGAAAAAACATCAAATTCAAACAAAATTTGAAATGCAACGCAGAGAATTCTGGGAACGTAAGTTTACGGTTTTTCCCTGTAAAGTTTACAGGAAATTACCGTTAACCAGTAAACAGGTTTGTACTGTAGCATTTTCACAGTTTTTTACCGTTAAAATCACAGTCATTTTTTACAGTGAAGCTAACAAGTTATATAAAACCTAAACCCATAGAACACACAAAACTGACTATAAGGGTCTAAACTGAGCCACAGTTTTCCTCTAAAGCCTATTTCCTTTTTAAATGCCTTTCCTAATCATTGAGATGTACTGCTCTGTGATTTGAGTGTGACTTGATTGTGGGTGTTAGACCTTGTTGTAAAGACGGGTAAGATTGCCAATTGGCAGTGTGTGCTGTACTTAGACTGGTGCTGGTTGAACCCTTAAGGGGATATTGAGCACAAGCTGCAGAGCAAACTAAACACAGCTTATTAATGAGCTCAGGCAGACAAAAGACAGGAAGAGAAAAAAGACTGAAAAAGACACGGCCTGTAGAACTGGAGAAATGACAGGCATTTCTTTTCCCCCATTAGTGTCCAGTTTGCTTTTTTAAACAAACTCACTCTTTGCCAGAAATCTCATTTTGGAGCTGAATGAGACACCTGCGATCTAAAGATAAAGACACCTGGAGGAGCAGAACGTCTCCATGCAGCTCAATCTGAGGCCCTAATAATCTCCAAGTTGATCCAAGTGGCAGGAACCGAAAAAAGGTGCCTTCATAAGATATTTAATAAGCAGTTTAGCTGAGTAGCATTCAAAATAAATGTCCAAACAAACTTACTATACTTGTGTCTTCTGTTCTGCACAGTGCCTCGCTGAACCATGTGTAATAGTTTCCATTCAGCAGTTTGTGCTGTGAATCATGAGCTGTTGCACCTGCACTCTCAGAGCAGAATGATACATGTAGGGGTGTCCCTGACTAAGGATTTTCATAGTCAAATAGGAATTTTCGAATCATTCCGATATTCAACTGATAGTCTAATCAAATGTTTGGGGGCGGGGCAAAATACATTAACGAGTCAAGTCAGACCTTCGACTAACATAATTACTGATGTTAACACACAGGGACAATGTGTAACGAATACCTTGCAGATATAAACGAGGTAAATAATGTTTCATGTTTTGATGAAAAGAGGCGAAACCATAACAATTAAAGGTCCCATGACATGGATTATTTCCTTTTCTTTAAATGCTTTTTAATGTTTCCTTAGGTGTACTTATATTGTTAGTATGATTTTTACATTTAAAATTTAGAAATAAAAAGCATTTTTATATCCTGATAATAGCCCTCTGGCTTGAATGCTCTGTTTGAAGAGGCGTGTCTGCTGTGAGACTCACGAGTAAACAAGAACTGTTGTGATTGGCTGACATCTTTGCATTTGAAATGTGTATTACATGTGGACCCCTCTCAAGTCTCAAATAAATATATATATATATATATATATATATATACTTCAGCTGTCGAGATTAACGAATCGTGGATTTGTTGATTATATAATTATTTTTTCGATCTTTTCCCATCACATGAAAGGCTGCAGTGATGAGCATTGAGTAAACAGAGTCTGTTTATCGCGTGAATGCAGTGATCTCGTCATTATTGCAACACGTTTTCTCTCACAAAATGCTTTCACCACAACTAACAGCAAACACATGAATACAGTAAGAGCTTCGTTGTGCAGCATAACAGCGTCATTCATTGCAGTTTGGGCAAGAGTGCAGATATCCTCGCGATGTGTGACAGCTCCGAAAAAAAGGGAGCGTTCTTTGATCGCTCTCTGTAGTTAAATCACAATTTAAATAACAGATTTGTTTCATGCTACTAAGAGAAACAACGTGAAGTTGATCGTTTAGTCACTGGCTTGATTCAGTGATGCATAAACAGTATTAAACGATTTAGAAAGAAAGTCTGTGTGAACTTGAATAATTAGCTACACATCAGAAATCACTGATCACAGATCAGGCATTAATAAACACTGTTACTCACTGTTTGTGCCGGTGCTGTCGAAGCCATATCATAAAAGTCTGTTTGTAACGCCTGTGCTGACATTGCGACTGAATTATATGTAAATATTTGGGCGGGCAAAGCAGAGAAAGGGGAGGTAACATTTCTCTTTACAACGTCACAAAGAGGAGATTCCAGATCAGCCCGTTTGAGCTTCCATTTTCTCAAAGGCAGAGAAAGATAGTAAAATCTCGATTTGCACCGATTAAAATTTTTAGAAACTTGGGGACCACATACAGGCTAGGGGAACTCATATTAATGTTAAAAAACCTCAGAAAGTGAAATTTTCATGTCATAGGACCTTTAACTTTTTTTTTTTTTTATACAATAGTTCTCTCATTATAACGTTATCCTAAAACATTATCAGTTAATGTTCTGCATTTCTGTTTTGATCTGTGCGCGCTGAAAATGACCAGTAGAGTGATTCGTTTTTAATCAATGAGATTCAACCGCTGATCTATATATGTTCTATATTATAGATCAGTGGATTCAACTCATAATTTCATATAGAATATGCTTTGTTATTTATACAACATACCGTTAATATTAAGACTTATAGGCTATTTGCAAAAAGGGCCCGAATGCACATGAACATATCTGCGGGGCTCTGAATGCGAACTCCTATTGTGGACGCGTTCTTCACAAAACAATGTGCAAAAACTCTAAACTCTAAAAATTGAAAGCATTTTAGTATAATGGTCTTCTCATTATAATAGTATGTATATAACAGTCCCAGTCATAGTTATTAATATTCTGCATTGTAGTTTGACCTGCTCGCGCTGTGCACTGAAGAGATATCACAGTAGTACTACAATGAAGCGCTTCACTCAAAACCAAAAGCATCTTATATCAGGTAAATAATATATTCACAATATATATACACCGGCTGAAATGTTTTGAAATCACTTGTACCCTACCTGTTCTAAAAAATTCAGACTCTGCCTGTGTCAGTTTGAGTCTTGAGCTTTAAATCCCTGCCGCCAAGATGCTCCTCTGTCGGTCACGGATTATGGAAAGTGAAACACAAATCTATAGGGGTGGTTGGATTTATTCACGCACTTTGAAATATTTATTTGAAGCTTCTTTCTTTTCAGATTCTTATTAACGGCTTTATCATAATAGGCTGCATATTAACTTATTGGGAGAAAACCGCAAGTTCTTTGTGAAATCAGACATTTGAGCGCTCACATATAGTCAAACTGGCATAATCAATAACACCCCGCGAATATTCGACTGTTAGATTGGTAGTCGAATCAGGCTCCTTGAATCAAAGCATAGATTCGTCGACTATTCGGGGTCACCCCTAAATACATGCAAGCTGTATTATTACTAATCACAACTGTAATATTATAGAGAACTGTGTTTTATACAATGTGCGGATAAACTGTCTAGGTGACTTCTAGTCTCAGCCACAGGCATTATGCCTGTAGGTCGCCCACAGTCCATTCAATGACTCTCTGATTCATACTGCTCACAGAACAAGAACAAGAAAGGACTCAGTGTGGCAAGCTCTAATCTGATTTGGTTGACATTACGCAAATTACAGGTGTGAGAATACACTGTTTACAGGCTTCCTATTAGTCCACATTGTGAGAGAACTGAAAAGGTACTGGGTTGATAAAATTAGCACTTTTGGGAAGTAAATACATTTTATTTAATCTGAGGATAAAATAATCACTGGATTGGTTACTTCATGCATTTAGACTGACAGGATTGCTAATTCATTATGCACATTGAATTTACACTTATTTCCATTTAAGCATGTCTCCTCAGAACAGATATTAATTGGATCTACCCTTCCTGTTCTAAATGCAAATGCTAACATTATCCCAGGCAATGTTATTTTCTGTCGAACATTCTTTTCACTCTACATTGCAATTAGTGTTCCCAGAAATTAACAAACATCTGTATTCAGGCATAGTTCCATTCCAGAAAAGGAAAAAAAATTTTGTTTGCACGTTTTAGCTACAGTGTATGATCAGTAAAAGTTAACAACCAGGTTGGTGGCATGAAATCTTTGAAAGACATTCATTAATAACTAGCAAAAGTGCTCTTAGAGCGTGAAAAAAGTAAAAATAGTGGTTGGTGACACATTGGTCAAAATGGTCTCTTGCTCAGAACAAGCTGCAGACCTTTTGTCACTTAGCATAAAAATCTGGCCGTGTGAGACGATAGATGACTTTAAGCAGAACTGACCATGGTATGTGCGATTCCACATCCTCTTATTGATAACGTCCCCTGGGGGCCTTGCACCCGACCGATCCAGAGTCTCATTTAGGGCATGAGAATACAGCATGACTCCATCGTGGAATGAGCCAGAAATCAGATTCATCTGGAAGAGAGAAAGCGCACAAATTACATCCTAGAATTAAATCTCTAAATAACTGGGGCTTCAAAATTCCATTACCTTTATTAGATTACCAGGTCTCTAGAGACCACAGTGAAACTATTTTTGAAGA